>NC_037681.1:43882508-43959716 GCF_003255815.1 Theropithecus gelada
AAGAGCCTTGTGAAGGGTGAGGACTTGCTGCTGCTGTACTGTGTACTGGCCACTGTGGGGTGTTTAGGGTGAGGGCCCTTCCCACTCCCCCGAGACCAGCTGCACCCACTGCTGCTGAGAAAGATTCGGCTCTGCCAGGCGTGCTTCCCTCAAAGCTTTGGACTGGCTGAGACCTGGGAACGCGTGCAGGTTTCACTGGCATTGGAGAAAGCAGGCTCCCTATCTTTAAATAACAAAGACAATGCCCTAAAGCCTTTGGTTCCAAAGATTGATGCCACCTGTGGTCCCCGGAGTGGACGCAAACGTCAGAGGTCACACCTCTAGCTCTGGTTTCTTTTCTTTTCTTTCGGGTTTTTGTTTGTTTGTTTGTTTGTTTGTTTTTAGAGGGAGTTTTGTTCTGTCACCTGGCTGGAGTACAATAGCACAATCTTGGCTCACTGCAACCTCCGCCTCCCAGGTTCAAGCGATTCTCCTGCCTCAGCCTCTCAAGTAGCTGGGATTACAGGAGCCTGTCATCACGCCTGGCCAATTTTTGTATTTTTGTAGAGGCGTGGTTTCACCATGTTGGCCAGGCTGGTCTCGAACTCCTGACCTCAAGTAATCCACCCGCCTCGGCCTGCCAAAGTGGTGGGATTACAGGCGTGAGCCACCACTCCCGGCCACAGCTCTGGTTTCTAATGGGACTTGTCGAATCCCCGCCTCCCCTCTTTCCCCCGCCTGGAGAGCCTGGTAGAGGCTGCTCATTTGGGTTCAGACCCTGGATCCTGCAGCAGGTGTTGCTGGAAACTTCTGGCTGCCAAGCCACAGGACCTGGTTGGGCGATCTTCACATTAGCCCTGGCTGAGTGGGGTCTGATGGCGAGGTGGCTGGTGAGAACTGGGGGCCAGGGATGGGAGTGGAAATGTGACAACGAGAAGCTTTCAGTTCACCTGGGGCCTTGATATTTTAAGAAAAGGAGCTAAAAATAAATCCACATCTTAGGTTCCTCATCCTAGAGTGGAACTGGAGAAGGCTGGCATCAGCCTGGGGTACTCCAGAGTTTCCTGGGTTTCTGCTGCCTCAGAGGATTTAAATGTGAAGTCTTGGGTCCAGCCTGGCACCTACATGTGGCCCCCATGACCCCCACATTTCATTTGGAGGTGCCAAACACCTCACCCTCGAGGAAAACGTCACCCTTAGAGGCTGTGTGAAGGGTCAGGACCAGGGCTAGATGGTGAGGCATCATTTAAGAACTCATCCCCTCATCCCTTTCAGGGCAATATAAATGCAGATGGACCTTGACGGGGGGGTCTCCATACATTTTGGCCCCACCTGTCACTCTCCTCAGCCTAGTCCTGGCCCTGCCATGTGTCCCATACTGGGAGGGTCACTTTGGTCTGCCAAATGTTCCCTGAGCCCCCCACCCCGGGTGCCCAGCCCTGTGCTCCAGTGAAGGAAACGAAGAGGGAGAGGTAGCCCTGTCTTTAGGGACAGGATCAGAACTCACACGGTGAGTGGAACATGCCAGTCCATCGCTGGGGTCCTAGGCCTGGTGAGTCTGGCTTCTGTGGGCTCCGAGAAGAGAGGGCTCATCAAAGAAGGTGTCCAGCAGGGTAGGGTAGTGTGGGGCTCACCCCCAGCCTCAGCCAGAAGCAAGACGTCTGAGCTAGTGGGGGCTCCGTGGGGATGGGGGTCACTAGGGGCTGGAGCAGCCCCAGGAGGCAGGGAGGCATTTCTGAGGGGCATCCCCACCTCCCGCTAACATCCACGTCAAGTCGTGGCCAAGCTGCCTCTCCAGAAACGCCCAGAGAGTTCCTTTGTGTTGCATTTGCCAAGATGGTGTTCTGGCTGCTGTTTAGTATTTTGCTCCAGAAGAAAGGCTAAAAGATGCAGAGAGGGAAACTAAAATAATAAAGACAAGCACAGACTGTTCCAATCGACTTGGCAGCACGTCTCCCCCAAATGAGGCAATCATACATTTTCCGATCGGGGCCGGCCGGCGGAGGCTCATTCCTCAGCCAGCCACCTCGGCTTCCCTATCTGGAGGCAGCGCGGGCCCCCTGCCTTCCTGTGGATTAATCATGCCTTCGGGGCCCTCACAGCCGGCCGCCCACTCCTTCGGCGTGGCTTAATGATAGGAACGAGGAAAGGGTCATTAGCCACCTGTGATCCTGTGTACAGTGTGTACACACGGTGCATGTTAATGTGTGTGGGCCGCCACCAGCATCCAGAATACAGTGTGTCACCGGACACAGCCTCCATCCCGCCCGTGAGCTCAGGTGCACGAAGCATCCTGTTCCTGAGCAGGGACTCTCGGGGCCCGGCACTGAGGGCTCCTGGACACTGTTTCCTCTGTTCCAGCCCCACATGGACTATACAAACACATGGAAGCTCTTAATTATTTACTCATGAATTATTCATGGTGAGGGTTTTCCCGGCAGGTCTGTGTGGCAGGGCTACTGATCCGATCTCTAGCAAGTGTCCAGGAGTCCGACATCCCCCACAACACAGCAGCTGGTGAGCAGTTAGAGACACAGTCTGGGCCTGGGGCACCAGGATTTCCTTCCTGCAATATCCTCAGGCCCCAGGTAGCCCAAGCCTTTTGCAAGCCTGGGCCTGGGACATGAGGGCCCTTGAGCTGCAGGGAGAAGCTCTTCCATCAAGACAGGCCCTGGGGCTAGTGATACGAGGTCCCCTGTGTCATGGGTATTTATGGTGGATGACCTTCCCCCACCCTCAGCTTGTGTCTCCCAGTGTCCCTGAGTGAGATCACCCTACAGGAAGGATCCTGGCTGACCTAGCACAGAGGGCCTCAGGAGCTGTGCGTGTTCGCAGACAACAGGCCACACATACTGCTTTGGATTTGACAGTGTCTTTTTCCTTATCCCAGTAAACCTGCCGGGTTCCTGTTGGGATGTGAGGGTTCTAGGGACAGATAGTGGGAGAAGGCTTAAGGAGGGAGCTAAAAGTCAGGGGCTGAGGCTACTTTGTCATCTTTATTTTGATCCTAGTTAAGACTCACCTGCCTTCTGCAAGGGAACAGAAGGAGCCCCTAGGGACAGGGTGACCGCTCCCTCATTCCTGCCTCTCCCAGGTGCTCTGGCACCCCATGAAGCTGAAGATTTGGCCCCATGTGCCAACAGGAAAGGAAGCGGCCAATTTCCATTCATTCCTGAGGAACAGGCAGCCTGAAGGGAGGTTCGTCTGTGGAGGTGTGAGGTCAAGGCTCTGTCAGGTGGAGGACACTTTTTGGTGAGCAGGTGAGCCAGAAGGGAAGGCCAGGCCTCATCCCTTGGAAGTAGGGAGGTGGCAGGAATACACCCTTCATTGTCTCCTGGAGATAAGTGATGGGAGGGAAAGACCTTTCTGGCGGGGCTGGGGATGCTGTCGGGCACACCCCAGCGCTGGCCTCTGCCCCACCTCCTCTGGCGGGGCTGGGGATGCCATCGGGCACACCCCAGCGCTGGCGTCTGCCCCACCTCCTCTGAGGGATGATCTGAATTGTGAGGCAGTTGCACTTGACCTTGGGATTTTCCCCAGAGCTGGTGGATGTGGCATTGCTGCATTTGGGGATGCTGGGGGACCTTGTCCTGAGGTTTGGGGTGCACCTGTGTGCATTGAGATGCCAGCATGTGGCTCTGAAGCGGGGCCTGGGTTGCAGTGGGATCAACAACTGAACATTCCGAGAAGTGCTTCTGCCTGTCAGGAGCTCCCAGTGACATGTTCCCCCCGTTCTTCACATTTGCTCCCGTTCTGTGAGGAGGTCTTCCACTTCCCCTCTCTGCTTCCTGGAGGCGGGGAGGTGCATCACAGAGAAGGGAACCGGGAGCCCGACAGCCTGAGCCGGCTTCCTAAGCTGTGTGTGCAGGGCCCAGGCTCCAGACTCTGAATCTGGGCCCAGAGCTGAGAGGCCAAAGCCTGATGTCTGTCCCGGACTGCTGTGAAGATGACCCCCCTCATGGAGGCGCAGGCGTGGTGTTGACTGGCAGGCTCTGTGCACAGGGGAGACTTCAGGAGGCTGGGCGTGGTAGCTCACACCTGTAATCCCAGCACTTTGCGAGGCCAAGGTGGGCGGATCACTTGAGGCCAGGAGTTTGAGTTTGAGACCAACCTGGCCAAAATGACGAAACCCCATTTCTACTAAAAAAAAAAAAAAATATTAGGCGGGTGTGGTGTTGGGTGCTTGTAATCCTATAATACTCGAGAGGCTGAGGCAGGAGACTCGCTTGAACCTGGGAGTTGGAGGCTGCGGTGAGCTGAGGTCGCACCACTACACTCCAGCCTGGGTGACAGAGTAAGACTCCATCTCAAAAAAACAAAAAC
Organism: Theropithecus gelada; assembly: GCF_003255815.1. Taxonomy (NCBI): domain Eukaryota; kingdom Metazoa; phylum Chordata; class Mammalia; order Primates; family Cercopithecidae; genus Theropithecus; species Theropithecus gelada. The sequence goes on from NC_037681.1 coordinate 43,886,811, forward strand.
AAACAAAAAACAGACTTCGGGGTTCTGCCCTCCCCTGGGAAAGGCCGGCCCTCCTCGCCTCCCGTCTCCTGGCCAGCATCGGTTTTGCTGCCTGCAAGATCCCAAAGGCCAGAGCCAAGTTGGCACATAAAATACCTGTGAGGCCTTTCACATTTCACCCAGGACGAGCACTGAACTGCCTCTACCTGCCCCTCAGCGTGGCCTATTTCCACCTGTTAATACAAGATTTTCTAGGCTCTAGAGCGTTTTCTTCACATGTGCGTGGAATGTAAAGAGGTGCTAGCAAGGCACTAACCCCACCCAGGTTCGAGTCCTAGTGTCTTTGTAAATGGTCCCCTCCATACAAAGGGATGGCTGCTGCTCAGCCTGCTCCCCACCTTGGTGAAGGGCCCTGTGCCAGGTTCTGCCAGTTCATGGGCAGCCTGCCAGGAAAAGGGGCTCACCTTGACAAGGAAGCTTTTTGATGTGTTTTGGCGGTAATTGCTTGACCAGTCTCATCTAAGGTACCTCATCCATTCCAGGCCTCCTTCTGCCACAACTAGCACTTCCAATGCCTCCCTCGACACCACTCTGGGCACACATGTATGCCCATGGGACCTTGTGGCACAGTGGCTCGGTGCCCAGCAGAAAATACTTAAGTTGCCACCTCTGGTGCTGGCAGTCTGCCATCTCACTCAGGGTAAACCGTGCAACACCTTTCTTTCATGACGTTTGAGAGGGGAAATTAAATTGAGGAATGAAGTCTCACCGAAATGCTGGCATGCAAATTCTTGACCTTTGTTTTGAGTACACCTAATGAGGCTGAAACTAGATTCTGGGCTCCAGGCTCCAAGTCTCCATCTCCTGCCTGGCATTTAAAGGAGACTTGAGGAGCTAAGCATCAGGGTGGGGGGGTGGGAGTGTTGGGAGGTGAAGGGCGCTGGGGCCTGGGCTTTGCTTTCATGCACCAGAACTGTAAGGTGCAGGCACCTTACCATGGCCCAGCAGGTGGTCCCCAAGGCAGAGAGTGGAGAGGTTTTACTGGGGCCTAGGAGACCCCTTTGACCTGATCCCAAGCACATCCAGGCATGTCTCAGGGGAGCGGTGTTGCTGGCCACCCTCAGTGCATACCCTCCTCACCTCCATCCTCCCCAGCTGGAAGGAGATGGCTTCTTTGGCGACATGTGAAGTTGTGTTGATTTGTAGGAAGGTAGAGGCTGATTTATCACATCAGCCAGGCCAGGCTAGGCTGTGCTTAGGTAACACATAGACTGCCAATCTCAGCGTGTTATCACAACAAAGATTCACGCCCCCATTATGCAACATCCAGTGTGCGCAGAGAAACGCTCTTCCATCAGATGGTGGCACCATCTGGAACATGTGGCCTCCAAGGTTGCCATGACGAGCACAGGGAACTGAGGGTCGTAGATGTTTGTAAAGGACCAGGTCTGGAAGCAGTCTCCATCCCCTCCCCACCTATCCTATCCGCCAGACTCCAGACACAGGAGCCCAGCTTAACTGCAATGGCAGCTGGGAGAGTTCCTCCTTGTGCCCAGAAAGAGGACATACTGTGGTGAATACATAACATCCTCTCTGCCACATTAGGATCCAACCCTAGGGAGGCAGTGTCCCTGAGGCCGTGATAATCAGCATGAGCCCCTTGTTGGCAGGTCAGCCTTGGGAGAGGCGTCTACACTGTGAGCCCAGCTCACCTCGACATGCAGATATTCTCTGTTCAGGCCTGTCCTTGGAGGCTCAAGGTCTGATTTACTAGGACTGTAGGACATTTTCTCTCTCTCTCTCTCTCTCTCTCTCTCTCTCTCTCTCTTTTAATTTTTGTCTCACTCTGTCACCCAGGCTGACGTACAGTGGCACGATCTTGGCTTACTGCAACCTCCACCTCCTGGGTTCAAGCGATTCTTATGCCTCAGCTTCCTGAGTAGCTGGGACTACAGACGCACGCCACCATGCCCAGTTAATTTTCGTATTTTTTTTTTTGGTAGAGATGGGGTTTTACCATGTCGGCCAAGCTGGTCTTGAACTCCTAGCCTCAAGTGATCCTCCTGCCTTGGCCTCCCAAAGTGCTGGGATTACAGGCATGAGCCCCCATGCCCAGGCTAAGATAGGATGTTTTCTAACTCCAGCACCTACTTGGAACTTCCAGTCAGGAGACTCAACATTTCTTTCTTTGTCTGAGGTTTTCTCTTCACACAAATGTGTTTGTCCTCTCTGGAAGTGCTCAGCAATTAAGAAAAAACCAGCATTTGTTTAATCATTCATTCAGCACACAGGTACTGAGCACCCTTCTTTGACAGGCGCTGTTCAGGTTGCTGGGGTCACACAGAGAATGAGGACCCAGGCCCTGTTCTGAAGGTAGCAGATAGACAGCAGCCGTGGCTGTAGGGAGGGTGGGTACCGTTTGCTCAGGCACTGGAGGAGAGTCTCTCACCTGACCCAGAAGGGGAAAAGTAAGTACAGGCTTCTAGAAGAATCCGTGCCTGAGCTGGGTGGGGTCATAGGCAGTAGCGGGGGGACGGTCAGAAGCCATTCCTGGCAAAAGAGCAGCGTGGACTTGGACCCTGAGCTGAAAGGGGACATGAGGCTTCAGAAACCATAAGGCATTTGGAATGATGGGCCATAGCCTCTGGGGCAGGACGGGATGAATGAGAGGGGATGCTAGAAAAGGGAGCCCGACCAGATCCTCTTCTGGGCTACCAGGAAGAGCTGGAACCTTATATTGATGGACAGGATTTAAAGCAAGAAAGTCAAGTATCATGATCAGAGTTGCCCTTTGCAAAACTCCTGTGGGCATTTGAGTAGAGAATGGCTGAGAAGGGCAAGACTGGGGGCAGGCAGGCAAGCTGAAATAAGGAGGCACTGGGCGACAGTGATGGAAGGTCGTGGCTGCAGATGGAGAAGGGGGTAGATTTGAGAGCAGCTGAGGCAGAGGAATCTAAGACCTATAGGGGGATGGAGGTGAGGAGATAGAGGCAACTTTCTCTGAGGGAGGGAATGCCTGAGGATGGGTGTTTGGACAAAGGAATGTTGCACTAATTTAGCAACTCTGGGTGTTTAGGCACCTGTGGAACAGCTGGGGGAAGGTGTGCGGCAGGCTGCAGGGAGGTGGGGGTGGTGCTTGAGAGAGAGGAGAGCTGCAAAGGTAGCCTTGGGAGTTATCCGGAAAGAGGGGAGGAGGGATGTGATCATCCAGGGAGAAGCGGAGGAGATCTGGAACCCCGAGGAGCCCCAGCTTTTAAATAATGAGCTGAGGAAGAAGAGCCCGCCAGGGAGACTGAGAAGGAGCAGCCGAGAGGGAGGCGGAGGACTAGGAGAGGGCTGGTATCACCAAAACTGCAGAGGAGGGCTCTGGAAAACAAGGAAGATCAGCCACGTCACATGTGAGGGAAGTCGAGGACAGCGGCATAAATGTCCCCTTGGACTTAGCAAGCAGGTCACCCTTGACTTCAATGAGAACAGTTCCCATGGAGTGGCCAGGGCGAAGGCCACTGCGGAGCAGGTCACAGAGTGAACAGGACGAGGAAACTGGAGCTAAGTTTAGACAATGCCATCAAGAAGCTCAGCTGAAAAAGTTTATGTGGGGAGATCAAAAGGGAATTGATTTTCATTTTTTAACCAGGTAATATTGGATAGACTTTTTTTCTTTTCTTTTTTTTAATTTTGAGACGGAGTCTTGCTCTGTCGACAGGCTGGAGTGCAGTGGCGCAATCTCGGATCACTGCGACATCTGCCTCCCAGGTTCAAGCGATTCTCCTGCCTCAGCCCCTGAGTAGCTGGTACTACAGGTGCATGCCACCACACCCGACTAATTTTTGTATTTTTAGTAGAGATGGAGTTTCACCATGTTGGCCAGGATGGTCCCGATCACTTGCCCTCATGATCCACCCGCCTTGGCCTCCCAAAGTGCTGGGATTGCAGGCGTGAGCCACCACACCCAGCCTGGATAGACTTTTTAACAATAATTTCTGTGACATTGTGTAAGCCAGAAAGCATAATGGTGAAATAAATAGTGACACCACACCCAGCTGAAGAAATTATGGTCAGCTCTATTTCAGGCAGGGCTGCAGGCTTCAACTGGGCTGCAGGGTGGGTTCAGGTCTGCCCGGTGTGCCTGGCAGAGGGGATGATGGCCACCAGGGCACAGGCCAGCATGCAAGTAGAACAAGGGTAGGAGGCTCTTGGGTTGGGCACAGGCCATGGCACCAGAAGTTGACAACTAGGTCTGGATGTGCAAAGTCCGCAGTAGGAACAGGCTTTATAGATAGATATTTTTAAAATAAAGTGGCCCATCTGTCCACTGGCCAACAATTCCAGGGTACCTCCCCAGGGCTGAGCTGGACTGGCAGGGTAGGAAAAGGAGCTGGGAACCAGGACTTCTGGGCGCTCACCCCCAGACTGGAAAACAGTTGGAGAATGCAAAAGGCCAAAGGCAACCAAGCTGTAGCTGGGCCATGCCCAGGGTTGTGGATGTGATGCAAACCCCTACCCTAACCCACCATCACTCGTGCCCTGGCACTGCCACACCCTCTCCCCTCTCCCCTCTGCCTCTGCCTCTCCGTGGCCTCTGCAACTAACACCTCCCCTGTGTCTTTACAGCCTTCCTAATCGAGGGTGGGCAGGGAACCCAGCAAATCATGGTAATACTGAGCAAAATGCAATCTTTGGTGATTCAGAAGCCCTTCCAAATATCATGGCGTGTCCAGGTCTCCATGACAACATGGAAGGGCCTTATGCTTAGAGGTTCAGGAGAGCCGTGTGGGAGATGGTCTGGTTAACAGAGGCCAGGGTACACGGGGTCTCTGATGCTGCCCAAGATCAAATCATAGGGCTGTGACTATGAAAGGGAACTCCACTCCTAGAGGCTAACACCCTTTGCGACTTGAGTTGTGCATTTAGCTAGGATCTGAAGGCTGGGGATCCTGGACTCTTTATCACTTTCTAGTACTCGAACCTCGAGGGATAACTTATTCTCAGTGAGGTCCCTCGACCCTCAACTGGGAACCGTCCATGCCCTGCCACCTCACAGGCCACTGTAGGAGGAAGAGAGCTTTCTGTAAAGGGCTTTGTCCACTATAAAGTGAGTCTACACACGCGGGTGACCGTATCCTATCATGTGGTTGAGGAAAACATGTCCTGAGGAGTTCACGGCTCTTTTTTCACAGTGGGGGTGGAGGGGATAAAGTCCCAACCGTAATTAAAATATGCACATTTGTGTTGTTCAGGGCAGTGAGACGTGGCAGAACCAACAGTATCACTTTTAACTGTGGCTGGGTTCAAATCCTGCCTACTTACTTTGGCCACAGGATCCTGGGCAAATCATGTATTCCTTGTCTGTGAAGTGGGGCTAATTAATGATCCATGCTTTGTGGGCTTGCGTGACTCTGAAATGAGCTAATGTTTGAAGCCTGTTATTGAACCTAGAGAAGGGGCTTCATGGATGCTGTCCGTTGTCGCTGCCTGCTCCAGTCCTAAATCACCCTTCTCTCCACCCTGTCACCGCAGGTCCGGGCTCTGTTTCCCTGTGAGAAGCCGCCTCGGCCCACCGAGATGTCCCGGCACCATAGCCGCTTCGAAAGAGATTACCGGGTGGGCTGGGACCGCCGCGAGTGGAGCGTCAACGGGACGCATGGGACCACCAGCATCTGTAGCGTCACCTCGGGGGCCGGTGGCGGCACAGCCAGCAGCCTCAGTGCCCGGCCTGGCCTCCTGCCGCTGCCCGTGGTGCCCTCCCGGCTGCCCACCCCCGCTACGGCTCCTGCTCCCTGCACCACCGGCAGCAGCGAGGCCATCACCAGCCTCGTGGCCAGCTCTGCCTCTGCGGTCACCACCAAGGTAAGACCTGGTGTCATCTCTGAGCAGGAGCTGGGTAGAGGGGCCCTGTCTCCCTGCAGGCTCAGGCCAGCCCCACAGGCTCCAGAGCGGCAGCCTGTGCTCCAGACCCTGAGTCCTCCAGAGTCTTGTCCTCCCAGGACCTGGGCCTGGCAACTCTTTGCGAGCGTTCACGAGGGTTTTATTATCCATGAAGTCTTTCTCTGTGACTGACTTGTAGGAAGATAAGCAGGTGCTGAGGCCACTCATTGTCCTATGCCATGTTGATTAGATGTTATTTAATGAGTGAAGTAACAGTCGAACTCCAAGATGGCAATCGGGGTTCCTAAATAGATAAATTGAGACTATGCAAGCGTCCCTGGGGGTGCCAGTAACTTGGGTTTGCAAGAAGATACTGACAAGTAGTAAGTCATAAAGGTGATAAACCCACCCTTTATTAACCACTGGGCCGCGTGTTCTCATATATATTGTCTCTTCTGAGCCTTGCCACAGCACGATGAGTCAGTACTTTTATCATCCCTGCCTTCCAGTTGAGGACACTGAGGCACAGCAAGGGCTCAGTGGGCCTTCTAAGGGCTGGTCCAAGGCTGCTGGTCCAAGGCTGTGGGACCTTTCTGCAGAGGACCCAGGACTTATCCCCACAGCTGACCTCAGGGATGTCAGCTCCAGGTCATTCCCATTTCTTTTAGAAGAGGCGGCTCCAGCCTTGGGAATGGCAACAGAGGCCAGCCTGTGTTGCTGAACGGAATGTGGAAAACAGTGTTGCCACGGCTCTTGCTTGGCCTTGGGCTGAGCTGGTCCCCAGTCGTGCTGGCTGCTCAGAGCCCCTCAGGCAGCCTGAGTCCTGGAGGGACGGGCCCCTGGCCATGGCTGTGGCAGGAAGCCCATTGGTCCCTATCCTGCTTCCTCAGCGAGCAGGGGCTATGCAGGCTGCCTTTGCCTCTGCTGGCCATTCAGAGTCGTCTCCCAGGAGCCCCCTTGGGGCAGTGTGCACGTACGCTCGAGTATGTGCAAGGATGTGTATGTGTGCGTGCATGTGTGTGTGCACATGTGGGTGTGTCTAGGCTTTTCTTTTCCTGCTTTCAGAAAAGTTGCCAGAGAAGTTAAAGGCGGGGAGCCCCAGCCCGGCCATTGTGAGGTGGCTGTGGCACTGGAAAGCCGCACTCCAGGTGTGCTGCGCCTTTGTCTTCTGGTTTTCAAAACTCCCTTTCAGCCCTGCTTCCCATTAATAACTATGAGTGCTGCTGGCCGCAGAGCCCGGTGGAGGCCGAGACAATGGAGCTATTGGAGGCTGGCTCGGAGCGCACTGACATCTTGCTGCAGTGCCTTATTGATTTTATTTTCCTGTTATGAAAACACTACCCCACTGAAGCGGGGAGGGAAAGAATGTTGGACAGGGGAGAGGAGATGGAGGATTATTTGGGCATGCTGCCCCCAGGCCAGCCAAACACATTCCTCCCCTGGGCGCCAGCCCAAGCGCTGGTCTGACTCGGTGACCTCTGCCCAGTAGGGCCAGCCGCTAGCCCCGCTGGCCACATCTGGCAGGTGCTCTGCAGGGCCAGCTGTTGGCCATATGGAGAATGGCAGCCACTGGAACTGACTGCTCGGGGCTCCAGGTGGGAGAGAGAGGCTGGGCCCAGAGGCCCTCTTGAAGACGTCTGTCCTTTTAAGGATGCATGTGTTTTTTGGGATGGTGTCGGGCTGCTCTGGGGGATGAAGTGGAGGGGCTCGGTGCTGGGGCTCCCCTCCAGGGCTGTGCTGTCCACAGAGCTCCCCCTTTGCTCCAGAGTGGTTTGATAGTCACCATCCTTGACTGGCCTGACCCCAAACCACAGCCACATGAGAGGAAAGGAACCCAGCCACAGACAGAAAACAACAGCTGGGGCAGGGACTGGGCAGGGTGGCCAGGAAGGGGAGAGGGGCCGAAAGTTCATGCCTGTGAGGACAGCCCGCTCCTTGGCGTGTCACAACAGAGGAACTGAATTCTGCCTCCAGCCCAGCCTCTTTCTTGCAGGGGCTTGTTTGATTCCCCGGATTACGCCCCGGTCCCTTGGCGCCCAGGAGCACTGGGTTGGGGGAGGGAGGACAGCAGTACTGGCTTCCCAGGCACCCCTGGCACATTTGGGCCACAGTGCCTTCCTGCCGTTCTAGCCTGGCTCCTGCCTGCCCGGAGGCCTGTCCTCTAGCCTATGTATTTGACCCCGTGCCAAGACCATGTCAATTCATGGGCAGGCCCAGGCCCAGGTATTTGCAGTTTCCCTGGTCAACAATGTGGGTCTTTACTGAGCAGGCCAGGGCTGGCTGGCTCTTGTCCTCGGGGAGCTCATGGCTCCTTGTGTATAACAAATCTGTGGCCTGGACAGTGTGACCAAATGACCCAAGAATGTCTCTCCCCCTGAAGTTATTGGCAGGGGAAGCTTAGTGCAGTGGATAGGGCCAGACTTTGGAGACAGACTGCCTGGATTTGAATTCCATTCTACCGCTTGCTATCTGAGTGACCCTGGACAGGTTACCTGACCTCTCTGGGCCTCACTTCTGTAAAATGGGAAGAGGTCATTGTACTTGCGAGCAGAGTTGCTGTGAGGACTGTGTGGGTTAAAACCTGTGTGAAGTGCTCAGAACAAGCAGAACCTGGCATGTGGTAAGTCGAGACCTGTATCGGTGCTGACCTCTTCCTATCACCATTGTTACTGTCATCCAGGCGAGGCCTATGGGATGAGATTCTACCCCCTTAGGGAAAGGTGTTCATGTCCTTTTTTTTCTTGTCTTCAGTAGAGACAGGGTTTCACCATGTTGTCCAGGCTGGTCTTGAACTCCTGTCCTCAAGTGATCCACCCACCTTGGCCTCCCAAAGTGCTGGGATTATACACGTGAGCCACCATGCCCAGCCTGAAAGGTGTTCATTTCTAACCTCACCAAGAGGAAAAGGCAGGTCTTCAGAAAAGACACAGCAGCCAGGCCCCAAGAAAGCAAGGAAAGGAAAGGGCATCTCAAACCTACTCCTTGGCTGGGATTCCAGATGCTCTGTAGGCAGGAGGGAGCTGCGGGGAAGAGGCCATCTAGTGAACTCCAGACTGAGACTGATACAGCCAGGTGACTGAGGGAAGGGAGTTTAAAGCTTTTTTTCAGCTCTGGGGCCCTTTCCTCTAAGGAAAGCCTATTGTGGAAACAGAGCTGAAACCGCACTCCAGGGGATGGTGGGGTGGGTAGGCGAGGTCGGCCGGGTGGAAGCCAGGAGCAGAGCTGTGTCCCAGCTTGCCAGAGTGTGGGGACAGCTGCTGGAATGTATACACCGGGTTTCCTGGGTGAAAGGTCTAGAGCCACATGCGGGCCAGAGCCACACTCGGAAACGCAGCATCTGTCCCTGAGGAAGGTGACTGGGGGACTAGTGTCAGTACTGTCAGGCCTTAGTGTCCCCTCTTGGCTGGGCAGGGCGCAGGGTGAACATCACGATGTGCCCTGGGGGCTGAGGCATCCCATGCCATCACCCTCCCCACCCAGCCCTGTGGGCCTGGTCACCTTCCCAGGCAGGGGCCAGCTTCTGCCAGGCTCTCTGGGTGGGGAGGCTGGCTGTGCTCCCAGCGGCTGGCTGATGAGGTGATGACAATTCTTTCCATCACTGCTACTTCAGGCCTGAATTGATTTTTCTACTTCTTCATTTGTCTGTGGCCTAAAGATTCCTCGCGTGTCTTGAAGAAAGGCCAGTTGGACAAGCAGACTCCTGGGCTGCTGAAGTGCAGGGAGGGTCTGGTGGACTCACCCTAGCCCCCCAACACACACTCATGGCTCAGACCAATCAATGGCCTCCCCAGGTCACAAGTTCCAAGAGCCTAAGAGGAGCAGAGTGACCACGTCCTCCAGCCCCTCATTCTACAGGTCACAGTAGTGAGGCCCAAAGAAAATGTGGCCTGCCGAGGTCACCCAGTGAGTTAGAATCAGAACCAGCCTGGGCCAGCTCCTCTTCCCACTCCAGGCTGCCTGGCAGAATGCATTCACCATGGTAACCATGATTGCAGCATTGTTATGGTAACTTTTCCATCCGCTCATCCACCCAGCTGATAGCAAGAGATTTCAGGCCAGAAAGTGGGCACATTTACCTCTGTGGTATAGGTGAGAAAATTTAAGCCAAAGGTTATGTCGACTCAGCATTTCACCACTGCTGAGAGCTTCAAGCTTTTGAGTCTGACAGTACTGGGACTGAATCCTAGCTCCGCCACTTAGAAGCTGAGTATGTCTCTGAACCTCAGTTTCTTTGTCTCTAAGAATTGGGAATAATCATAGTATCCTCCTCATGGGGATGATGTGAGAGCTGGTTAAATTAATATGCATAGAAAAGCTTAAAACACTACCTACCATGTGGTAAGCACTTGATAAAAGTTAATTTTAGAAAGTTAAACCATTGACTGGGTCTACCCAGTTATCCATACATTTGCGGGGAAACCTGTCCCCTGCTGGTGGTTGGTGCTGGGAGGCTGAAGAAAGATGCATTGGCCTGTCCCCATCCCCTGTCTGATGTGGCACGAGGTCATGCTGAGAAACCGGCATGGCATCCCGTCCCTGGCCCACCACTGTGTGTCTGGTCTGTAGATGGTCTGGACCGCAGGGGCAGGGTGCTCCCGAGAAGCAGAACTGCGACTCCACTGCCAGACCTGTTTGTGGGCCTGAAGGGAAGCCCCAATGCCCCACAGTCGCTGCTGCATGAAATTTAAATTATTCTCAGCAAACCTGGTTGACAGATGAAACAGAAAAGGGACGGCTTCATAAAATGCAATTTTGTTCGTGAAAGAATGGACTCTGCAGAATCCTGGCTGATGTCTTTGTGAAATGTACTGGGGGCTTTTTTTCCTTGTGGTCAGGAGCACTCATGCTGAAACATTCCCATCGTCCCTCAGAGCTAAGCCCTTGAAAATAAATCTAGCTGGGAAGCAGAGGGACTTCGCCTGTGTCGGAGGCCCGAGGAGAACCGAAAGGGGCCGTGAAATCTGCGGGCTTCATCGTCAACACTCAAACACCCGGGTTTTGACATTTATGAGCATTTAGGGCTGTCAGGGTGGATATGTGTCATCATAGAGACAACGCTGGAGACGATATCTTCCCCATGCACTCCAGCTTCTCTGGAGGAATGCTCCCCTTGAGGAAGAGGATCTGGGATTTCTGTGGGGATCATGTGAGTGACCGCAGGGCCAATGTGGCAGCCCCTCCTGTTGTGTGCTTCTGGGGTCCATGAATGAAGAGAGGATGCTTGTGCACAGAACTCTCATTCCTCTTGTATTCACATTGAAGATCGAAGGCTGCCTTGCCGAGTGGGCTCAGTTAGGAGAATCATTCAAGCCCCTTTCGCCATGAATTTCCAGACTGCAAGTGATTTTATCCAAAGACTGTTGCTTTCTCCATGAACAAGAGTTGTGATTTGCCTTGTGATAAATTATCAGGGAACAATAATGCATTGTGAGATAACACAACCTGTGCACTTTAGGACTGAGCTAATGGATTTTGCCTGTACCTTAAGTTGCAGTTACAGTTTGATTGTGTATTCATTGACTTAAAACCTACCTGTCAGTCACAAAGTGTGTACAAAATTGAAAAATGTCATGATTTCCAAAGCACCCATTTCAAAGCCTGCAGTTTGGGCTGAGTGGTCCGAACTTAAATTTCTGATTAAGGAGGCAAAAAGAGGGAAGAAGATGTATTTTGCCACATTTGTAAGAGACAAGCCTTAGTCTGGGCAAAAAAAGTCCATACATGGATTTCAAAATAAAGATATCCAAAGACTGCATTGACTGGAGCCAGTTGTGTGTGTAAGTTAGCTTTTGCTGCTTGATAATACCCCCAAAACCTGGTGTTTTAAAGCCATAACAGTTCTGTGGTTTGACTGGTCAGCACTGGTCTGGGCTGGCTCAGCTGATCTCTGCTGGGCTGTCTCATTTATCTGTGGTCTGCTGTAGATTGGCTAGTGGCTGGATGATCAGGGATGGTCTCACACATCTGTGGTTGGCCAACTGTTGGCCAAGGTGCCTCAGTCCTTTGTGGCCTGTCATCCTCCATCCAGCTATCTCAGGCTCATTCACACGGTGGTCTTAGGGGACCAAGAGCAGCAAGAGAGCAAGGTTAATGCACAGATGTTTTTCTAACCTCTTCCTGGGGCATGTTTGCTAAAATCCCATTGGCCAAAGCAGGAGGCATGGCCAAGCCAGATTCAAGGAGTGGGCAAAGAGACCCCGCTTCTTGATGGGAAATACCGCAACACCACATTGCAAAGGGACAGGCATCTAAGGTTGGAAAGAATTGTGATCATTTTTGCAATCTACCCACGGAGTGTTCCCAGCATGTTTGTTTAGGCACGGTCATTCACCCTTCAGTTCTGGCCAAGGCTGGCATGCCTCAGGCAGAAAGGATTACTCTCTCATATGGCCTGGTGTAGATGTGGGACACTTAGGACCCACGCACATCTATCTACTCAAAGAACTGGCTAATGAGGTTGAAAAGAAGACACGCGGCAAGGATTATGCTGCTAGGGAATGAACTGTCCAGTTGGCTCTCAGGGGACCTCGCAGGTACACTGACCTTGGCTTCTAAGTTCAGAAGTACCAATGCTTGATCCTGTCACTGCTCCCGGGTTGGTGGGACTGGAACACTGCTGTCCCCAGGACATGCACAAGGACAGATAGATGCTAACCTATTGATTTGGAATTTAAAAATCACCCCAAGGAGGCCACCTTCATGGACTTTGACCAGAGGCTTTCTCCCTGTGAAAATCTACTTGGGAAAACAAATTCTGGTAGGGAGACTTCCTAATGAGTCTGAAATCAGGAAAGGGAGCCTGTTGCATGATGCAGTATTCATTAACCACAGATTCGGACAGCCCAGTGCCTGTTTCTCCCTAATAGGATAAATCCTGTGCAGTTCCCCAAAAGCCCTTAGAAGGACCTCTTCTTAAATTAAATTAGGTTTTCTGCAAAGAGCATCACTCAAGATGAACATAAATCTACTTCTTATTCAGTTCTAATGGTTTTCTCTGTTTTGTTTAATTACTCATGTTGCAATTAAACAATTTTTTTCCCTTGAGGAAGGACAGTATTTTAGCTACATTATGGGTTAAATAGGCTTTGGAGAACTAGCCTGGGAGTCTCATCACCATTTATAACATTGTTTTTTTATAGGGAAAGTATGTTCTAAAATCTAAACAGCCAAATTACAAATGAACTTTCAGAACGCAACCCATTTGTTAACTAGGAACTGTCTGTAATGCTAAAAATAACTTGGGGAAATAAACATAAAAAGGAGAGCTTAATGCATCTCAGTATCATTTATCTACCATCAGCCCCTACACAGTTAGTTTAATTTCATTGAGGGAACGTCCTCCAAACCCAGACTGACCCTATCTCTGTTCCTCTTACTTTCATGGTACAGCCAGCCAGACTGGCCTGAGACTTCCAAAAGTGCAATGCCATGGGGAAGAGGCATTGTGGAAGTCTCTGCAGAGAAGAGCTGATGTAACTTAATGGATTACCAATCAGTTTCAACACTCCGTTTGTTGCCCTAAAAGGAAGGTTTAGGAGAATTCCGTGTACTGCTCTGGCTGCAGTCTCAACTAGTCGTGGCATATTAATTTGCATTGTGAATCTGCCTCTCTAGAACCCGTAGGCAAGAAACCTCATTTTCCTCTGGTAAATAAAGAGCCCTGAGAATTGAGCAGAGTGAGTGGGCCAGGCATCTGTATGCACTCAGAGACTGCTGTCACACGCCTTTCCTATTGATGGCAGCAAAATTCTGCATGCCCAGCTTCCCCTCCTCTGCTTCCCGGAAAAGGTGGGTGAATACTTTGTACCCTTCTGGCACTGTGAAAAGGAGTCCTGGGAGCTGGGGAATGGTGCGAGCTATACGTCTCAATAGCAGAAGGCCAGTTGTCCGCACCTCTGTCCCTTGACTTAAATTGTTGGCTGCTGTTCCCTGCAGTCCCTTAAGAAAACACCCCTCAGCCACCCACGGGGCCACCCTTGCTAGACCTGCTCCCCAAGGCTCAAGTGTCAAGGTTAGATTTGTGGTTCTCTGTCCCCCACTCCTGCCTTCCTTTGCCCTTAGAGGGCCACACAGTTTCCCCCTGGCCCCGCAACCACAGGCTGCCAGCAGGTAGGGCTCTTGCCCGGCCCAGATGGAGCTGTGGATGGATAGAGAAAGTCACTCACATTCCACGTTCTTATTTTTTTTCACACCTGGAGGGGTGGAGACTCAAAACCCACCTGGGCCCCCCTTGTCTAAGGCAGTCGGCTAGGGTAGGGAATGGGGGGATCCTGTTGGGGTATCCCGGTGGCTCATGCTTTCAGATTTGATTGCTTTATTTTAAAAACATGGATTTGAATGACCGAGAGTCACCTGGGGCAGAAAGGACAAACCTTTGAGTCCAGCTTCATGGATGGCCAGATCCATCCCGAGCATCCTGAACTCGTTCTCTTCCCACTGGCCGTGAGGTCAGGTCCTCCCAGTGTGACGCTTCTCTCCTTTGTCCAGAGTGGATCTGCCCAGCTCTCCCAGGATTCGGGCCAGCCCTGGGCCATGGCTCTGGTGTCTCTGTGATTATCTTTGCAATTCTAGAACAGCACTGGCCTTGAGGTTGCCCTCAGGAGGCTTCTCTGGCATGACGAAGGGACTCAGTATAGGACAGCCTCTTTATGAAAACACACCCAGTCGAGGGCCAGACTGATGGTGAACACGACCCAGATTCTTCACCTACTACTTAAAGTATCCCTAGTTCAGGTTAGAAGTGGCCCTCAGGCTGGAGGGTGGCAGGGGATGGAGGTAGGAATGGGGGCATGGGCTGAGCCTGCCTGGTGAGTTGGTTGTGCCAGCTGCAGGCAGAGCTGGAGAATGAGCCAGGCCTGACAAAGTGACCTCGTGGTCTGTAATGGGCATTGCTGCCCATTTGTCCGACATTCATTTTCTCTCGTTCTCCCTTCCCAGTGGAACCCCCATTCTGCTCAGGTATCCACCACCTCGCATGCTCAAAGAAAAGTGAATCCCAGCCCCTGGTGAGAATATGATTCTGGCCAGGCATGGTGATGGCGCTTCCCCTCCCCGTCGTTAGTTTAGGAAAGGGTCATGTGAGGCAGTTCTGGAATAGAATATGAGGGTAATCCCGCCTGGGGTTTCTGGAAAAGGTTTCCTTGCTTTTAAGGAAGAGTCACAAGAAAAAAAGTCATCCTTCGCCCTCCAGACATTGTCATGACTGGAATATGGTGCCTTGAACTGTTGTAACCTTCCTGCTACAAGCCTGAGGATGAAGCCAGCACATGAGCAGAGAGAAAGCAAGAGGAGAAAACATAAGGAGAAAACAGGAGAGTTCCAGATATACAAGAGAGTTCTCACATGAGGAGAAAACAAGAGAGTTCCAGATGTACCAAACCAGAGCCCTGGTTGCTCTGGGCTTCTTGTTGTGTGAGCCAATACATTTTCTAGTTGTGTGAAAAAGAAATAAAAAACAACCGCCTCCATTGCACAGACGGCTCCCAAGCGACAGCCATGGGTGCCTCCTCTCTCTCCTAGACCTCACCAGGCGTGTCGGTTTGCTAAAAGCAGCTGCAGTGACCTTCGTGAGTACCCTCTCCTATTACTCATTCATCCCAGCACTCGCTGCTGCATACAGGGTTGCTGCTATCTGTTGCTTCCCTGAATGTCAATACCAGGACACAGCTTACTATCGCCACACTCCTATGTGTCAGTGGGTCTGTGTTTCTGTCTGAGGGAAATCCACTAACACACTGGTACGTGAGCCAGGAGGTCACTGGAGAGCGTCACCCCACCACCCACTTTAGCCACCCTGAAATTCCCAAACATATGAAGATCTCTCATGCCCCAGGGCCTTTGCACCTGCCACTCCGTCTTCCTAGCATTGTCATTTCCTCTCTTTCCTGCCCAGAAAAAGTTCACCCTACAACTGAGAACCTAAAGGTTACCACCCCCTGTGATGGGGAAACATTTTTTGCTATTATTTCTCTTGTTCCTATAACACTTTTGTTTACGTTCCTATTATAATACCTCAATATTATGTGAAACTTACCCATTTATTTTTTTGTCTCCTTATGAGGCAGCGAACTCTGTAAAAATCAGCGGCTCATGATGCCCAGTCTATAGAGGCTCTCAGTACGTGTTGGAGGACAGAATGAATGGATTAATGTACATGAATATTTATTAATGTATTTAACCACTGTTGTTGAGTTAGGGAAGTCGAATCCTTTGACATCATCTCAACTTGCCTACTAACTGAGAGAAGATAGTGGAGCAGCCTCCAAAAACAGTAATTTCTGTGGGTGCCATGATGAGGATGATGAAGACGTAACCCCGTGGTGAGCTAGCATGAAGCCCTCATGGGTTCATAGTTGGGGCCTGAGCCCGGATGATAAAGCTGTGTTGGGGGCGCAGATTTTACATCATCGGGGCTTTTACTGTAGTTACTGTGCCCTTCCCATCTCTCGTAGAGCATTTGGAGTCACAGTATCACAACCCTTTCCTTCAAATATTTGCATCTTCTCAAGGTTTTACTCTGACTTTCCTGTAATCCTCTGCAGCTTTTTGCATTTATTTATTTTATTTAAGGCACTCATCTAGTAATTACTTTGTTGCAGGCACTGTTGTAAGTACTTTACCAATGTGAACTTTTTTAATCCTCATTATAACTCTCCGAGTAATTATTATTAGCACCACTTCAGAGATGAGAAAGACTAAGAAACTTGCCCCAGATCACTCAGCAGAGTGGGATTCATCACCTAGAGCTGCTCTGGGTAGGCCCAGCCCAGGACAACCCTGGTGAAATTGGTTGGATGAGCAGCTGGATGCATACAGCTTCAAGGCACATCCTTCCCCAGTGCTGGTGACACCACCTGAAGGTGCAACCACACACTCCCCACAGGAACAGTTTTGCTCGTAACGGTTTGAAACAACCAACAAATGTCAGGACCAAAAGGCACAAGGATTGCATGGTCGAGCCCCAGACCTCATAGACAGCCAGCTGCAGTCCTCTCCCTTTTGTCTGATCAGGCGACCTTTTTTCCTTAACAGCCAGGTGGGGTGGTACAGATAGCACTCACGTGCAGGATGCTTGGGCCTTAGAGCTCTGGCTTCTCTTTCTTTCTGAGGGTTTCTTGTTTTGCCCCCAAGACGTAGTGCATGGCCAGTGTTTGCGCTCCAGTCCCCGCTTTCAGAGGCGTTGGCCCAGTTCCGTCGCAGAAGGGCAGTCACAGCCATCAAGACCGCCCGCAGGTGTTGCTGGGCAGGCCTTGAATATATCCAAGCTCAGGAAAGCAGCTGCCTCTCGCTGGTCCCTCAGTCGTTCTTGGTGGATTTGAACCTGGGCTGGGAATGGGAGGTACAGCAGAATCATTGGCAGGACGTTTGTGTATGTTGGGGGCAGGGCAGCCACAATTTGCCGCTGTCTTCCCTGTGAGCTCAGCACCACTTTGGAGGTGGAGAGGGAAGAAGGAAAAGGTCACTGTGGTTATGGCTTTCGTCTCAAGCCCTGTTTCCATGAGATCTTTCCTGGGATGGGGAAGGAGAGACCCTATTTGAGGAGGCTGCTCAGAGTGATGAAAAGCACCCTAGGCTGGGGTCAGGAGGTGGCAGTCAGGACCCATGTTCATACTTGACCGACTGAGTGACTTTAAGGTGCAACGCCGAAGCTCTCTGAGACTGTTTCCATATCTATAAGCTGTGCACAAGAATGTCCACCTCACCGGGCTGTTGTGGGGTCTAAGTGAAACAGCTGGGTGAAAGCGCTTTATTAAAATAAATGCCCTGGTTCGTGGAGACAAAAGGTAGATTAGAGGTTACCAGGGGCTAGTGTGGAGGGAAGGGACAGGGAGTTTTTGCTTAACGGGTAGAGTTTCTGTTTCGGATGATGCAAAAGCTTTGGAAATAGTGGTGACAGTCACATGGCACTGCGACTGCAGTGAATGCCACTAAACTGTAGGCTTGAAAATGGGGAAAATGGCAAATTTTCTGTTAGCACATTTTGCCACAGTGAAAAAAAGAAAACTCAAACCTAAAGAATAATGAATGAATGAATACCCACCATGGGAAGAGAGAAGCAATGTTTGAGCATAAATTCAGGGACAGCTGATGCACCACGCCATTTCCTTGATGAAGAAAAGTAGGGTGTCGGTCACAGGGAGCAGGATAGAAGCCCATCAGATGACGGGTCTTCATGCAGACCAGCGTGTGCTTGACTGAATATGAGGAATGGCTTTTGAGGAATGGGTGGGAGGGTGGCCCAGCCCCCAGGGAAGGTTTCTGGGAAAATATGGGATTGGCATGACTGAGGATCCCCATCAGGACTCACCAGGTAACCTGATCTGGGTAGAAAGGCTCTCCACTCTCCCATTTGCTCCTCCCCCAACAGCAGCAGCTCCACAGGCTCAGAGCTACCCAGCCACAGGGTTACTGCCAAGCACAGTGGGCAGGCCCTTAAGAAAGAGAGTTATGGTGGACACCAGAGCTGTGGAGGAGCGTCTTTGTGATCCATTTCTCTAGCACCCCAGAAAGCGGGGCCGAAGGTGAGGCCTCAGCTATGCGTATTCAGAGGCAGGTTATATATCTCACTAGCATCAAGTCCACCAGAGCCCAGCTCTGGGCTTGAAATATGCACCTGGCACAAGTGTGCACTTTAACCCTGTGCACTCAGCAACCTTTCTAAGAAGCAAGTCTGGACTGCCAGCCAGCCAGGACCTGAGATGTGTCCTTGGGGTTGCTGCCAGCATCATCATTGTCATTGTCACCATCACTGACATTTACTGAGTGCTCACTGGGAGCCAGCCACTGCTGCAAGTGTTTTTGCCTGTGAACCCTCTCCACTCTCACAATTGCATGAGGTTGGGGCCATAACTATCCTCATTAAATAACCTCGGGAGGTGGTATCATGTCTAGGGTCACAGAGCCCCAGAACCGGGTTCACGGCCTCTTTATGATGCTGCCGGTAACGTGGAGACACAGGCCTGCCTCAGGGCAGAAACAGCCCCTGCTTTGAAGATGAGTCTGATCCTGAGAAGAAAGTGACAGAGGAGGAGAGAGAGAGGGGAAAAGATGCAGGCCCCAGCAGCTCACCCACCGGAGCTCCAGAACCTGCCCACTCCACCCGGCGCAGGAATCTCCACCCAGCCAGTTGCTCAGAGCCTGGCAGATAGAGTCCCTGGTGGACGCCAGAGCCATGGAAGGGCATGTTTGTGGTCAATTCCTCTCGCACCCCAAGAGCTGGGCTGAAAGTGAAGCCTCAGCTATACCACGTCACCATCGCCTCTTCCATTGTAAATATGCTGAGAGAACTGGGCGCGGTGGCTCATGCCTGTAGTCCCAGCACCTTGGGAGGCCGAGGCGGGTGGATCACCTGAGGTCAGGAGTTGGAGACCAGCCTGACCAACATAGTGAAACCCTGTCTCTAGTAAAAATTAGCTGGGCGTGGTGGTGGGCACCTGTACTCTCAGCTGCTTGGGAGGCTGAGGCAGGAGAATTGCTTGAACCCAAGAGGCGGAGGTTGCCGTGAGCCAAGATAGCGCCATTGTGCTCCAGCCTGGGCAACAGAGCAAGACTCTATCTCAAAAAAAAAAAAAAAACAACAACAAAAACCAGAAATATGCTGAGCGTGTAAGTTTTATTCTTCCACAATATTAGGCTGAGGAGATGATATTGAGCAAAATATATTATACCCATAACTCATATTAATGGGAATTCAATAGTGGCAACTTGTCATCTGCTGAGATTAGAAGGGAATATTATGAATATTGCGTTATAATGGCGTTAAAAAGGCGTTATGAATTAGGTTCTATGTACCACATCGGGTGCCTTGTAAATAACTGAGGAAGAAACTGGTACTTGGAATTTGGGGTTATCCATTTTTGAGACCCCAGCAGTTCCCTCACCGAGCTGATGGGGCCCCATTGATCTGGCCACTCACTGGGCCACAGGGGAAGTCTGCACCTGTCATGAGCGATGGCTTTGTAAAATGAGCACCGAGCAGAAATGAGTAACCGCCGCGTCCAGCAACGGACTGTGCGTTTTTCCTCCAAAATCTTCCCAAGTCCGGATATTCTGTGTCCCTCGCCTTCAGTCGCTAGAACTCTGGTGGCATCTGAGTTGGCAGCAGCCTCGCCACCACCACTCACACCCGCCTCTGGCCCCCTCAGTGGCAAAGACTTGAGCCTTGATATATCCACGGTCAGACAGTCAGGCACCAGCATCTTTGTCCCTGGTGGAAGAGCCAGGGTGTCCGGCCACCACCCATCTTCAGGTGGGCTTTTCTGTCCTGCTGTTCTGTCCTGAAGGACTCCACCACCTGCTGGCTGTGCCTCCAGATCCTCAAGGCCCCGGGATGGAAGGCAGCCAGGAGCTTCACAGGCGGCTCCACTGTAGTGTGTTTTCTTTAGTTCAGAACTGGTATCTCCACATGGTCCCATGAAAGATCAGTAGGAGCCGGTGCAGTGGCTCACGCCTATAATCCCAGCACTTTGGGAGGCCAAGGTGGGCGGATCACCTGAGGTTAGGAGTTCAAGACCAGCCTGGCCAACATGGTGAAACCCCCATCTCTACTAAAAATACACAAATTAGCTGGGCATGTTGGCATGAGTCTTTAATCTCAGCTCCTCGGGAGGCTGAGGCAGGAGAATTGCTTGAACCAAGGAAGCGGAGGTTGCAGTGAGCTGAGATCACTCCATTGCACTCCAGCCTGGGCAACAGAGCAAGACTTTGTCTAAAAGAAGGGGGGCGGGCATGCGCAGTGGCTCACACCTGTAATCCCAACACTTTGGGAGGCCGAGGCAGGTGGATCACCTGTGATCAGGAGTTCAAGACCAGCCTGACAAACATGGCAAAACCCCCATCTCTACTAAAAATACAAAAATTAGCTGGGTGTGGTGGTGGGCGCCTGTAATCCCAGCTA
Source organism: Theropithecus gelada (assembly GCF_003255815.1). NCBI lineage: Eukaryota > Metazoa > Chordata > Mammalia > Primates > Cercopithecidae > Theropithecus > Theropithecus gelada. The sequence continues at coordinate 43,907,554 of NC_037681.1, forward strand.
CTCTGGAGGCTGAGGCAAGAGAATTGCTTGAACCTGGGAAGCGGAGGTTGCAATGAGCCAAGATCGCACCATTGCACTCCAGCCTGGGCGACTAGGCGAAACTTCATCTCAACAAAAAAAAAAGAAAAGAAAAGAAAAGAAAGATCAGTAGGACTTCCTGGCTAGTCAGGTCTGTCATTTAGTTATCAAAGCCCAGAACTTGGCTTGGAGCAGGGGAGTGGCTGCCTCCAAGGAAAATCTGAAAGGAGAGTAGGGGAGGAGCAGGCAGACGCTCATCCTGTCTCTCTTCGGAATACCCTTGAGATCTGACCCTGTGCCATGGAGGGACTCCAGGAGCAGAAGAAAGCTTCCTGTGACGGTGGCCGACCCTGTGGGCCATTCTGAAGCCACTGAGCATCGGTAAATGATGTGATTCCTCCCTGTCATTGGGGTGTTGTTTGTCCCTGGATTTTCAGTTTGACTTCTGTCCTATGGCATGCCTGAGGGTGCCAAGAGACAGGAAGAAGCTGCTGTGGTTTGAGAGGCAGTCAGGGCCAAGAGGTTTCTTTGCCTGCAGGTGAAACCGTCAGTCGCTTAGCCAACCACATTAATCCTAGCTGGGATACCACTGCACGCCAGCAACATAAGTTCTTAACATACCTCTTGGCCTGCACAGCAATGGGATTAGGAGCCCAGACTCTAGATTCAGACTACCCAAGATTGCATCCGGACTCTCCCACTTTCTCTGTGACCTTAGCAAGTTGCTTACCCTCTCAGAACATTGGTTTCCTCTTCTGTAAAATGAGATCATAATACTATCCATTTCATTGGGTTGTGGGGAAGATTAAATGAGTTAATGATACAAAGCACTTACATCAGTGTCTGCATCCAGAACAGACTCTGTAAGTGTGATCCGTTATTATTACCCTGGTCTTCATTGGGTGACCTCCTCCTTTCTGCCTGTCTCTTTCCCTCCAGAGTGAAGGTCCTTCAGACAAAAGACCCGTCCTCTTAGGTTCTGCATTGCTGGCACCTCCCGCTTGCCTGTTATGTGCTCAGTAAATATGTGTTGAATTATCAAGTTGAATTGTGGGTAGAAGGGGTAGTCATGGAAATCCACTCGCTTTACTGAAAAATAGCTGTGCACTTTTGAAAATTATATTTCTTTTCCACGGTCGTATATTCTCATTTCAGAGGAGCCCTGTGGCTGCCTCTCGTCCTTTGTGTGGCAGGCATCTCGGCGACAGTGCTCAACAGTCTACAGATCAATTAGGCATGTATTGGCATGCATGTAGCACCTCGCTAATTAAAGGAATCCCAAAGTCAGGCATTTTGCAGAGCACTTGCTGTGCCTGCATGAAATGGGAAATCATCACCTCTATCTGATGTTCTCAAACCCAGCACCGTGCCCCCCGTAGTCCTGGGCTCTGGCTCCCGTTCTGTTTGTTGGTGGTTGTAGTTATGGTTGTTTTTGTTGTCATTGTTCTTTTGTTTTGTTTTTTAAGCCATTTGTGGAGGGCCAGGCCCTGTGCCAAGAGCTTTATATGTTTTGTCTCCATTCTTAAAGCAACCCCATGTGGTAAGTCTATAGTTCTGCCCATTTACACAGACGGAAACTGAGTTTTGAAAAGCCTGAGAACTTGCTCCATGTGCTAGCTCATACGTGTTATTACAGAAATGGGGCTTGAACTCAGACCTTTTTTACTTTGAAGCCTATGACTCTAACTCGCAATTCCTTTCCCCAGATGTCTGCCCTTAGGTATCTGCCCGAACCTCAAATATTAAATTCCCAGAACAGAGCTTCCTATCCTCAGTCTCAAAGCTGTGCCTTCTTCTGCACGCCTGGCTCAGGGCTCAGGCTTCCCGCCCACCCAACAGGTGCGGCCACATGACTTTTCCCTCCCTCGCCGTCCTCATTACTGCCCATCAGTGAGCCGAGGTCCACCTTCGGAGATTTCTGGAATCCATCCTTTTCCCTCCAGTCCCCACTCCACTGCCATAGTCCAGGCCCATCATATCTCACTTGGGACAGAGATGACCTCTCCTAGCTTCCTGCCTCCAATCTGCCCACTCTGTCACATCCATTCTTTTTTTTATTTTATTGAAACAGAGTCTCGCTCTGTTGCCCAGGCTGGAGTGCAGTGGCGCCATCTCGGATCACTGCAAGCTCCGCCTCCCGGGTTCACACCGTTCTCCTGCCTCAGCCTCCCGAGTAGCTGGGACTACAGGCACCCACCACCACGCCCGGCTAATTTTTTGTGTTTTTAGTAGAGACGGGGTTTCACCGAGTTGGGCAGAATGGTCTCAATCTCCTGACCCTGTGATCTGCCCGCCTCGGCCTCCCAAAGTGCTGGGATTACAGGCGTGAGCCACTATGCCCGGCCCATCCTTTTTTTTCAAGTTTGCAATTACTCCATATTTGCCCTGAAGGAAAAGTGGCTTAAGACCCTTGGCAATCCCACCTCTTCCGGCTTTACCAAGCCTCATCTGTCACCTCTGCACCCCCACCCCCGCTGGGTCTTACATGTCAGCCAGACAGCTGTATGCCCCAACCCTGACGCAGGTGAGTTCAGCTGGCGCATGTGTGAGTGACTCCTGGTCGTGTGTCAGGCAGAACACAAATCAGAAAGAACACTGTCCTTAAAGACAGGCAGCCTCGGGTTCATTCCACTGGTAAGCTGCTTAACCATTGTGTGGCCTCATTTTCCTCATCTATAAAATGGAGATAATAACAGTACTACCTTAAAAGAAATTCCACATAAAAAATCTAGCCCAGGCCGGGAGTGGTGGCTCACACCTGTAATCCCAGCACTCTGGGAGGCCGAGGCGGGCGGATCACAAGGTCAGGAGATCAAGACCATCCTGTCTAACACAGTGAAACCTGGTCTCTACTAAAAATACAAAAAAAATTAACCAGGCATGGTGGCAGGCGCCTGTAGTCCCAGCTACTCGGGAGGCCAAGGCAGGAGAATGGCGTGAACCCAGGAGGCAGAGCTTGCAGTGAGCTGAAATCATGCCACTGCACTCCAGCCTGGGCGACAAAGTGAGACTCCGTCTCAAAAAACAAACAAACAAAAAAAATATAGCCCATTAGGCTGGGCGCAGTGGCTCACACCTGTAATCTCAGTGCTTTGGGAGACCAAGGCAGGCAGATCATGAGGTCAGGAGATCGAGACCATTCTGGCCAACATGGTGAAACCTCGTCTCTACTAAAAATACAAAAAATTAGCTTGGCGTGGTGGCACGCACCTGTAGTGCCAGCTACTCGGGAGGCTGAGGTGGGAGGATTGCTTGAACCCAGGAGGCGGAGGTTGCAGTGAGCCGAGATCGTGCCATTGCACTCCAGCCTGGTGACAGAGCAACACTCCATCTCAAAAAAAAAAAAAAAAAAAAATTCTAGCCCATTACTAAGCAAACGATAAGTGTCCAATAAATGCTGATGATCGTAGTGAAATACAAATTTTGTCTTAAGAATAAATTCCTGGAGGCTCATTTTTTTTTTTTAAGAAATGGACTCACATCCGAGAAAATAAGGAGTGTAGCATTTAAACAATGACATCTTGCTGATTTCTCCATGTTCTTCTGAGGAAGTCAGACACCCCTTGCACCGTGGCACAGCTCGAGTACACTGCGGCATCTCCATGTATATGATTGGTCCTCCCTTCTGGTCCCCACTCCCCACCCTGCCTTCCTTCCCACCATTCTGAACATCACATGGATTCTCTTTCATGTATTCATTCAACAAACACTCATGCTTTGTTAACTTAGGAGGTTCTGTGGCTCAGCTGGTTGAGGATGAACTTATGGGAAGGCAGCTTCCCTAATGTCAATGACTCCACCTGTGATACAGGGTGCGCTGAGTCCCAGGCAGTGACTCCCGATCCACCGTCCACTGTGGCCACACACACCTGGTACTGCATTGTGCTGGGGCTTTTTAAAAACTTTTAGGCTGGAGGCAGTGGCTCACGCCTATAATCCCAGCACTTTGGGAGGCCAAGGTGGGCGGATCACCTGAGGTCAGGACTTTGAGATCAGCCTGCCTAACATGGTGAAACCCCATCTCTACTAAAAATACAAAAAAAATTAGCCAGGCGTGGCGGTGCGTACCTGTAATCCCAGGTAGTTTGGAGGCTGAGGCAGGAGAATCGCTTGAACCTGGGAGGTGGAGGTTGCAGTGAGCCGAGACCACGCCATTGCACTCCAGCAACAAGAATGAAACTCTGCCTCAAAAAAATAAAAATAAAAAATAAAAAAACATTCATTTGAGGTTCAGGGCTCGTTGTGCCGTTTTTAAGTGCTGGTGTTCACCTTCCAAGCTCCACCTTTGAAAAACTCTCCCACAAGACATCCACTCATCTAGTGGGTTGCATTCTGATTACCCGGAGGGTAGCTTGTCCTCCAGCCTTCTCCATCCAAGTCCAACCCTCTGGCTGCTCCAGCTTTGTGGCCTCAGACGCCATGCCAGGGTCTAGGAGCAAAGGCAGTGCTCAGGGGCAAAACAGCTCCTATCAGCCTCACGCCTGTAGTGACTCCCAGCGCCAACAGTTTTCTCATCAGGGCAGGCCACAAAAAGAAGAAGAAAAATCTTTTTCGAATGGAAAAATAAGGCTGCTGCTGTGTTATGGTGGTGTGCTTTATGGTTTTCAAACATTTTAATTAGTTTCATTTTTTAATATAAATGCACCCTGATGTTTTGTGCAGGAAGGGCTCCGTTCTTAAAATCTCAGAAATAAAGTAGGAAAATGACAGATTGGCTATTAAAGCGTCACACTCAGATGTGTTATTATTATTATTGTTATTTAACATTTCTGAACGCCAACACTGAGCCAGGAGTGGGGGTGGAGGATGGGGGTGCTGAGAAGATCTGGAGACCCTATGACTCAGGGTGGTGGTGTCAGGGGTCCCCGGGGGCTTGGCGGTTGCTTTCTCAGCCACCTGAGATTGTCCTGCCCCTCCAGGAACTTCACAAGATGCCAGTCATCTGGTTTATAGGCTGAAGAGACAACTGGGTGGCCTAGGCTTTGTCTTCCAACCCTGTTCTTGGCTTACCTGTGAGCTTGCTACAATTTCCCAGTTCCACTCCCCATCACATCCAGGTAGGGATTTAAGCTATATTTTAGGGTGGTAAGGTGGGCCATTTCTAAAGGAACCCATCTCTTCTTGAAAACATTCAAATTGATGAGAAAGCAGAATTTTACTTTCAGGGCACTCACCATGTAGTAGGTTAAATAGTGCCCCACCCCCAGCCAAATACATGTCCACCCAGCATCTCTAAATGTGACCTTGTGTGGAAATAGGGTCTTTGCAGAGGTGACTAAGGTAAGGCTCAAGATGAGGCCATCTAGATTGGGGTGGGCCCTAAATCCAATGACGAATGTCTATATAAGAGAACAGAGGGAGATTTGACAGCACAGAGAAGGCCACGTGAAGACGGAGCAGAGAGGAATGATGCCACCACAAAGCAAGGAATGCCTGGAGCCACCAGAACAGGAAGAGGCAAAGGACCCTCCCCTGGAGCGTCCAGAGGGGCTGTGGCCCTGCTGACAGCTTCACTTCAGACTTCAGACCTCCAGAACGGTGCGAAGGGACCTTTCTGTCCTGTAAACCACCCACTGTGTGGTCGTTTGTCGCCGCAGCCCCAGAAGAATCATACATCCCGTGGACACCCCATGGAAGTGTCTCTTCCTAGCATCTCCTTCAAGAAGGTCCATCTGAGTGGGGCTGGATTTTTGCAGAAGATGCTCTTGATGCTGTGAGTTTAATCCGGGAGCAGCAGGCTGACCTGCTGACCTCGTCTCTGCTGGGTTGAAATGAAACTCCATCACACCTTCTTCCTCGGTGTCGAAAAATGTTTCTACAAGCTTCCTAATGACCACCTGCCTGCTTCCTATAACATATGGACTCCAATTTGGAAAAGTTTCAAAGGGCAATTAAAGCGAGAAGCTCTGGTACTCCCACATCCCTCTCAGAAGGGAAGGCGCTGGGTGCGTCGTTTACGTGCAGTGGTGTCTCCAAGGAGGGGCAGACGTGTGAGTGGGATCAGCCGCTCAATGTGGCCTCCATTTAAAAGGAGCCGACATCGGGACTCTTATGTAGCTGGAGTAAGAAAATGGAAACAGACGTGCTGTACTGGTTCTTCCCCTCGCAGAAAGCTCTTGATCAGACTCAGAGAGCATCAGGGAAATACTTTAAATCAAAAAACCACATAAGCCAAATAAAAGCTCTGAGCCCCAACCACTCCCCTCTTCTCACAGACTTTAATTCAGAAGAAAATTCTCTTTGCTGCCATCTCTGCTCCTCTTTATCTCACTGTAATTGAAAGGAGAAAAAGTGGGCAGATTCATGGACTGGGACACTCCTTCCTGTTAAGGTCTGTGCTTTGACTGTGTTGTTGCCAGCAGGTCATTTTATAGAATTCCGGGAAGGAACGGCTTCCAGTGATCCACGGTGGGCCTTCTAGAAACAGAAGGCCTCCACAGACCCACACACCTGCCTGGAGGAAACTGAACCCAAATGTCAGCCAAGGCTTATGGGCCTATTTTAGAAGACAAGCGATCCCCAGGCAGGCTCCAGCCGGCCTCCTGGGTCTGCGCCGTGTTCTTCTCCAGCTGCTCCCCTGGGCCTGGGTATGAAATTAGATGGCAGCCCACTGTTTACCCAGCTGTTGCTGGTGCCCAGAGCCCATACCAGGGCAGGCGGCAGTGCTGCTCAAAGGATATTTGTTCTTTAACCGACCAGGGATTGGGGGCAGAGCTGTGTACCCTGCTCCTGGAAACAGGCACCCTCCTCCCAGCTTCGCCCTCTGGGGATTAGAACGGCAGAAACTCTGAGACTCGGGAGGATCCAAATTTGGAAAGTGTTGGCTCTGCCCAGCGGTGTTCGTGCTGGTAATTTACGTCTTGGAAGTGATTTAATAACTTGAGTTTAATTTCTTTGGAGAAACATGGCAACAGCCTGAGCTCGTCACGTCCCTCCAAGCCTTTGGCGACATTGTAATCCCAAACTGGCAGTGCTGGAGAAAGTGCCTAGACTTACTCTGGGCACAGAGGCTGGGGCAGGGGGGTGGCGCCCATGAGGGACAGAGGAAGTCAAGGGGTACAGCACTTGGTCTAGGAAGTTTTATTCAGCCTTTATTTTATTTTATTTATTATTGTTTCTTGTTTTGAGACAGAGTCTTGCTATGTTGCCCAGGCCGGAGTGCAATGGCACGATTTCGGCTCTCTGCAACCTCCGCCTCCAGGGTTCAAGTGATTCTCCCGCATCAGCCTCCTAACTGGGATTACAGGTGCATGCCACCACACCTGGCTAATTTTTGTATTTTTAGTAGAGACGGGGTTTCACCACATTGGCCAGGCTGGTCTCAAACACCTGATCTCAGGTGATCCACCTGCCTCAGCCTCCCGAAGTGCTGGGATTACAGGTATGAGCCACTGCAGCCAGCCTACTCAGCCTTTAAAACAAGGAGATTATGCAGAAGACACAGACGGTAGCACCAGACCCCAAGAGCAGGAAACGGCCGTCAGAGCGGGTACACACCCGAGTGGGCTGAATGATCAGGCTCCGTCGGCCTAATCTGCAAGTGACTGCTCCCCAAGAAACCACGCCTGTAAAGGTTAGGGCAGCTCTCCCACGTGCTCGGCAACATGGCAGCTGAAATCGGTATAAGAAAGGAGATGGATTACAGGAGGAGGAATCCGTTACTGAAAGATTCTTGGAGTCTAGCGTCGATAGCTGCAGCTCACTGCTAACTGGGAGATTTATGTGACAAGATTATCGATGGTATTAAGACATTTAGAAGAGAGGATTATACCTACTCCTGGGTCAGTTCTGTGCCACCAGGCCCTGTTCTGGCCAGCGTGTTAACAGATGGACTGCCGGCTGCACGAAGGTGAAGCTAAACATTTGCACAGTCACGAGAAGAGGGGAGGCTCAGATGATGAGTTCATTGCTGGGTGGCTAAGTTCAAATCCAAGGGAAGGATCTGGTTTTGGGTCTCTGCCAAATCCTAGGAAAGCTCTATTTTCACCTCCTTTTCTGCTCCAAGCTCCCCACCACCATGCCCACCCCTGCTAGCCTGCCCGGATTTTTGGCTTGGTGAACTCCCTCACCAAGGGGAGGGGACCCGTATGTAACTAGAAGCAGGAGGGCGGTGTCAGAGGCTCTGAGGGGTGATAGGAAGGAAACAGTGCCAAGCCCACCAGCCACTCTCCCAGAAATGAACTTCTAAGCAATAGCAGACTCTCCTCCAGAGAAGGAGAAACACTTTATTCGCTTTACCACCAGGGAGAGTTTAAAATTAGACCAGGCAAAGCTCAGGAGGATATGCCGTTGGGAGCAGTTCTGGTGGCCTTTGGAAGGGTTGGCTGGGATGTGGCTGATGGGCTTTTTTCATTGCCGATGTTTAAGCCTAGCCTGGAGCCAGGACTATGCAGAACAAGAGCACGCAGAAGGCCTCTGGGGAGGCTTAACTATCTAGGGACACCCCTCAGCCCTGTCTCAGGAATTGTTGCAGAACCCTTGAAGTTGTAAGCAGAGCTTAAATGGAGTGTGACCTCCGAAAATGCTACTTAAAAAACTTGTGGTAAGCTATACATAACATAAAAGTTGTCATTTTAAAGTGTACAATTCAGGGGCGTTTCGTACATTCCCAAGGCTGTGGGACCATCACCACTATCTAGTTCCGGAATGTCTTTATCACCCCAACAGGAATCCCCATACCCATTAAGCAGCCTCCCCCCATTCCCTCTATCTAAAAGCATTATTTTTTTTTATTATTATTATTTTTTGAGACAGACTCTTGTTGTCCAGGCTGGAGTGCAATGGCATGGTCTTGGCTCACTGCAACCTCCATGTCCTGGGTTCACGCGATCCTCCTGCCTCAGCCTCCAAGTAGCTGGGATTACAGGCACCTGCCACCATGCCTGGCTAATTTTTGTATTTTTTAGTAGAGATGGGGTTTCACCATATTGGTCAGGCTGGTCTTGAACTCCTGACCTCAGGTGATCCATCTGCCTGGGCCTCCCAAAGTGCTGGGATTACAGGCATGAGCCACCGCGCCCAGCCAGCATTACTTTTTAAAGTAAGGGTCAGGGGATGACCTCAGGAAACATCCATTTAGCTGATATAGGGGAGGGAGAAGCCCTTGTGCTTGAGCTGAGCCCCTCCTTGGTGCCCCTCAGCCTCGAGAAGGCTGCTGCCCCTCTCCCTTGGCACACACCACATTGTAGTTAGTTGTCTAAATTCTCTCTCTTTCCCCTATGGGCACTGCCAGCGTCTGATTCCTCTCTGTGACCTCAGCTCCTAAAACAGCAGGGAGTACCTCGCAAGCCTCAGCGACATTCGTTGGCCGGAAGGATATAAAAACCAGTCATCCAGTAGCTGGTGTGCTCCATCTTATTGTTGGGGGATGTAACTCTTTGTCCCAGAGTTGTCATACTTTTGATCCCTGCACAGAAAGAAGCAAACCCAGACTAGGAAGAACAGGCCTTTCATGTTGCTCCTTTTAATTAGACGCCCTGTTAAATTGCAGCAATTTTGCACTGTGGTTCCTTCTCAGCATGTCGAGAAGCTCTGAAGAAGCTCTTAACCAGGAAAGCCAGGAGTTCATTTTATTCTTTTCCTCCTTATTTTCTTCCAAAGGCCAATTTACTTTTTTTTTTAGACGTTTTGCTTTTTGCCAGTGCTGTTCGTTGATATTTGTGTGTATAACAATGCTCCTTTCATAAAGGAGGTGAGTGTGGTGGAGCGGAATCCTCAGGGCCCCCCACTAATCACTTTTGATGGAGTAAGACTTGGAGAATCAATGATTTTGCCTTAGAGTAGGAGGAAATTTGCTGTTCTCAAGCCCTCTTACATGGAAATATAAGCCACCAGGAGAGCCCAGCCTCCCCCGGGCTACCCAAGTCCCCCCTCCACTGCCTGGCAGGAGCTGGAAAGATCAAAGGGACAGATGACAGTGCTTGGCGCCCATTTGTCACTCCATTGGAGGGAACCAGTTGCAGTGTTAACAGTCAGGCCTGGTCCCATGTTTCATGAATATTTGAGAATGTTTGCTGGCAGAATTCTAACTGCGCTGTGTCCTCCACGGCGTACGTGTCACCCATATTCCAGAGCCTAATCGGAGCTCTGGGGGACGGAAGCACCACTTCTCCATTAGATTCCTTTATTATCCTAAAACATGCCTGCTAAGCGGTTCCGTGTCTGGGGTCTAAAGCCCGTGTGGTCCTTCTCATTCTTGCTCCTCCAAGAATCCTGACGCATAGGCAGGGAAAGTGTTTTATTTTTATGGACTAATAATTTAGAGGCTAGGGAAGGAATGGCCTTGTGTGCTGGCCTCGCTGCAACAATTTTTCTCATGTGCCTTCCAGCCTGTTCATCTGTGGCGTTTGTTTCTGAAAAGTCCTCTCACCTGCCCTCTGCTCACACCAACCCCACCTGTCTTCTAATCCCATCCACGGCCCTCACCTCCCTCATCCTTCTCTGTAACCTCTGACAATTCTGGATGGCCTGGTCCCCGCCATGTACTCTGGGCTTGCCCCTGCCCCTGTGAGTAGCCTGATGACCCTGCATGTGCCCCTGGGGTGGTGGCAGGGCCTGCTCCTCCTCCTGGCCTCCCTGCCACCCAGCCCAGCATGAAGCTGAACATGGAGTGGGCCCCAGGAGAGAGGCTGAGTTAGTATGGCCAGGACTCTCCCTTGGCCCAGTGGGAAGGTGCACCTGCCCACTTGGGAGCAGGCCTCAGCACCTCTCACCAGTTTCAGGTCGCCTCCTCTCAACAGCAGCTAAGCCAGAGCTCCGAGGGCTGCTCCCCACCCACCCTCAGCCTCCCAGGCCTCCCCTTACCCACCTGGGCCCTGGAGACGCATACTTCAGCCACAGGCGAGTCTGTTTCCCTTCCACGGGGTTTTCTCCACACCACGGCAGTGATACCTCTGGGCTTCTCTCCCTGGCCCCTGCCCCAAGGAGCCCAGATCCAGTGTGGTGCTTCTCAGACTGTGGTCTGAGGCCTCCTGCTTGTAGAACAGGCAGATTCCCAGACATCGCCTCTTCCCCAACCAAAGTTTATTGATTCTGAGTCTCTAGGGCTGTGGCCTAGATTTGCATTTTTAGCAATCTCCCTCAGGACTTTTTATGCACTGAGATTTGAGCCCAGGGTTGTTCTAGGCCGTACCGGCAGGTGGACTGGAGGCCATGGAGAAGAGGCAGAGTGAAATTGTGCTGGGCCTGGCTTGGAGCACCCACCAGCCCCCAGAGGACACATCTCACCTGGAGCTCTCTGGTTAAGCCTGCTGAGAGCGAGGCACCAGGAGGCTATCTCCACACTCTCAGACACCAGCTGTACCCAAAGATTGATGGTTTCAGACACCGGGCCTCCCGGCCGCATCCTCACTGCCTCACTCACGCGTCACACCATAGCTCTTGGTTTATGTGTTTGTCTCCTGGTTACACGTGTGTTCCTCGAGGCCCAGGATGCGTCTTATTCATTCTTCTCTCCACCCGCCCACTGGGGTTTGATATGTTGAAGTTGCTCAATAAATGTCTGTTGAATTTAATATAATCAAATGGCTGAATTGAGGCAGAGATGAGCCAGGCGGCGTTTGTGCCCCATCCCTGGGCTTGCGCCTTGCCTGCAGGAATGGAGAAAGGCCTGGCCTGCCTACACCTCCCCTGGTGAAGGAAATATTGATTTTGCTGTTTGTTTTGCAAGGAAGCTGTCCCCACTGGGACAGCCAGATCTAGAGCACATGAAATGGAAACTCCGAAGAAGGCAGGGCTCTTGCAGCTGGTCTATTAATAGGGCGCCCTGGGTGTGTCCAGGCAGAGGCAGCCCTGGGCCTGTGGGGCACCCTTGGAGCTGTGGCCTTGGGGACCAGGGTTATCCTGGAATCCTGCCACCCACCCACCTCGGTTTAGCTCCACTCCACACTGCTGTGGAGATGTGAAACGTGGCAAAGTCATTTGCGGGTTGCCTTTTCAGTGGGAGCCAAGTTGAGCAGCCTTGGCCCCAGGACCCCAGAGAAGATCTCCTGCCACCCCTGTTGGTTGGAACACAAGGGTCAGCAGACAGAAAGCCCATTTGGGACCTGCAGAGAAGTAGGCTTTTCCTCTCTGCCTCAGAGGAAAGTTTGAGTTGAGCAAACAGTCCACCTCAGCAGCCATCTGGATGTTACATGGTCCAGAAGCTAAATCCAGCACTCTAGTTACTCAGAACAATTCTCTGAGGAGCCTTCCCAAAATTTGGAACTCAGTGACCTTTAAAGGGGGTGCTAGATCTGTAAGCACAGGGTAGGTGAGGCTGCCATGTACAGCTGTACAAGCTGTGCACTGAACAACTGTCAACATCTATTCTGGGTCCTGCCATATTATGATAACTTGCAAAGGCACACAGCTGGCATCCTGGGAGAGTCCAGCCAGCCCTTCCAAAGGGAGGCTGCCTAAAGACCAGGAAATGGAGTAACCAACTGAGCTGGAAGGCCTAGTGTTCAGACCCCTCACTTTAGACAAAAGCAGAGGGCTAGAGAGGGAAGAGAGATGTTCAAGGTCACACAGCATCTATGGAAGAGCCAACTGCGAGGCTGGGCTTCCTGGCCCCAAGCCCGCTGCTGCCTCTTGCTGCCTTTTCTGTTGTATTGCTCTGATACTCTCCCTGCCCTGGGACCAGGAAGGGATACAGCTTTGAAGGAAGCACACATTCTGGAGTTTTTGGTTTTTTGCCTCTGCCTAAGCGGTGTTCTAGCTTCTGGTTTTTCTCAAAGGCCCTCGGTCGGGCAGGCCCTTCTCCCTACTGTTTGTTCCGGCTCAGGCCCATATGTTTTGTCCATTTCACTCTCCACCTCCTGCTCTCCCCAGATTGTTTCTTGTAGGTTTTATTTTTGCATCTGCCCCTGCCAAAGTATGTGGGTTGGCGTTGAAGACCTGAACACTCTGGGAGCCTTTGGAGCAAGTATGGATTTATTCCGTTCAGGCGGCGGACGCCCTGGCCAGGCCCTGGTTCTGCTCCAGACCTGTGCGAGGCCCCGGGCATGGCCCAGTGCATGCTAAAATCCCCGCCACACAGAGGCTGCGGATCCGTCCCCGAACTTCAGGGGCAGCTTCTGAAGTCCAGGCCACGTAGAGCCAGGGTCCCCAGCACCCTTCTGGAACCCAATCCCTTCCACAGCCCAGGCCCCAAGCAAGGCTGGGAGAGTGCACTGTGAGTCAGCAGCAGACCAAGTGGTCTTTATTCAGAGGCGATGACAGCCAGAGGCCCGCATCCATTCATTCATTCACTACATACATAAGTGTTTATTTAGGATCTATTGTATGCCTGTACTGAAGTGAGAGTCCCTGATTGCCACGAACATCCCTGCCGCTGGGAGCTCGCATGCTAATGGTTGAAAACAGGTGACAAAATAAGTCAGGAAATCTCAGATGGGCTAACGACACCCCGAGGAATAAAGCAGGAAAAGAAGTCCCAGAGTGCCAGGTCAGAACGTGGGGAGCGCGCGACTTTAAACGGCACATTTAGGGGACTCTGAGCAAAGACCTGGCAAGGTGAGGGGCAGCCACCTGGGTATCTGGACAAGCATGTTGAGGCCAGGAGTGTAAAGGAGCAACGGCCCTGAGGGAGGGGTGAGGAACAGACAGGAGGCCGGTGCCCTTGGGGCAATTTAGCTGTATCCCTCTGGCTGCCTTGCAGACTGAACAGGACAAGGAATGAGCCAGGACACAGTCTCGTGGCTCGTGTGTCCTGTCCCATCCCAGGCCAGCCCTGTCTGTGCTCCCGAGCCGCACGACAGCAGCTTCCTGGGCCAAGCCTTCGGCGTCCACAGCACTTCAGACTCACTTCTTCCCCCACGTGACTCTTCCCATCTCAGCCTCCCCCTGGGTTTCCTGATGTGGATCCCACAATCCAACCCCCATGTTCCCACCCGCGTGTCCCTGACTCCTCCTGCACCTTACCCTCCTCCAGCCAGTGACTACTCTAGGTTCATCCATTCTGTTGTTAAACCTGTCCACCGTCGATCCCGTCACTGCATCTGCTCAGCCACCGTGCTGGCCAAGGTCCTCGCCCAGTCTCCCCTGGACCGCTGTAAAGCCTCCCATGGGTCTCCCAGCATTCCGTCCTGCCCTTCCAGCCTGCCCTCTCCACCCTCCAGAGACCCCCGTCCACAATCAAGATAGAACTCGCCTTTCTCGTGGCGTTCCAGCCTCATCTGCTGCCCCCCCACCTGCCCCTCAGGGCTGCCCCCTGGGAGTGGCGCACATTCTCATGCTGCCCATTTCAGCCTTTGCCCTCACTCCTTCCTCTTTCTTCATCTCCAGAAACCTGGTCCTAACCATCTCTTCCCTGAAGTCTTTCTTGTCAAGCCCGTTTAGCCTTGGAGCAGCTCCCCTTGGGACTGCCAAACAAGCATCTGCCATGACTGGGGAGCACGGAAGGTTTTCGGCAAACGTTTGTTGAATGAGTGAATGATGGGCTTTTCCTGAGCACCTACTGGAAGCACGCTGCACCCACTCACTGCTGTGGAAAGAAAGAAATTAGAGACCCTCTGGAGAGGGGCCCATCCTCATCAGTGGATGGTGGTCCCAGCTGGCCTGCGGAGCAGTGGCATTCACAAAGGGAGCCAGCCAAGGGCGCAGGAGCACGTCAGAAGCACAGCAGGCTGCATGACCCCAGCTCCAGGGCCCCATTAGTCCTGAGGGTGCTGATTCCTATCCTGAGCCCCTGGTTGCCCACCCAAAGCTCCAGGCCACTCTGACCCTAAGACCCAGGAGTCCTGGAAGCTGAGCCCCGCTGTCTCTGAGCTCTGCTTCCTGGAGCTGTCATTTGTGTCCTGGGGCAGCTGCTCGGGAACATACTGACCTGGGGGAACCAAGCAGGGACCTAGCAGTTGAGCTGCCCAGAGAGAGGCCCAGGGTCCACGTGGCCGCAGGCCAGGGGCCTCTCCAGGAGCACAGAGACGTGTGCAGGCCCTGCCAGGCCGGCTGCGGCCTGGGTTTCCTCTGAAGTCAGCCCTGCTTTGGGGTCACATGGAATTTGTAGTGGGAAGGAAGAATCCATCCTCTTTCCGTAGTAGACATGACAGGGTTGTGGCTTATCTGCCCAAAAGAGAGGGAAGAACTGAGAGCTTGCAATGCCCTTGCTCCTTCTCAGGGACAGCCAAGAGGACATGATTCTTTATGAATCTGTTGGAGCAAACAGACCGTCTCCTGGCCCCCAAAGGGGAATGGGAGTCCCCGTGACCTTCTGCAGGTAAGCTGGTGTCCCCTCCCTGCAGGCACGTTGGTTCAGGAGCTTTACGCTTGACCCGAAAGTCTTTCTTGGGAGATTTTCACCGTTTGGTTATGCAGGTCTTTAAGACTTCCCAGCTACCCCACTGGTCTTCTCAGGGCTTCATTGTTCTCTGCTCAAGCCCCGTGGTTTGTGTCCACCATGGAGTCACATGAAATTAGCAAGCAGGAGCGGGTGGGGATATCGACGTCCTAGATGAGTTGGAGTAGAGTAGAGTTGTCCTTTGGAAAGGGGGCTGCCCCTGCTCCCGGGAGTCCTTGGGCTGGAGGTTGTCAAGCAGGCTGGAGAAACAACGTCTTCGTCACCAGGGTGCCTCCTCTGGTGGCTTGTTGACTGTCCAGGACTTCCAGTGTGATCCTGAGGCTCAAAAATGAAGAAAATCAGTCATTGATCCCAATGTTTTCTTTACTAACCCTGTGGATACTTGGGAGCGTTCAGACACTGGAGGGTGTGCGTTGGATTTTTCCCATGCTGTCCTGTGTGGAAGAGTGGGGGTGGTCATACAAGAAGGGTGAAAACAGGGCCTGCGTGAATAGATGCACAGCCCTTCTACTCTCCCCAAGCCCAGTCTCCAGGCCCGTGTGTCTAATAGATGCTTCTATTCAGTGCATCTGTTTGGTGCTGGCGCTTCTGGGTCCCCTTGGACAGCAGAATGTATGGGGGTCCCCCTTTCCTGTGGGGTGGTTCCTCTCACCACTTCTTTGGGGCAGTGGTGAGGGGAAGAAGTGATGGAAGGACTTCAGACCCCTTGGGGAACGTAGCGTCAGGACCAGGGTGGTCCAGGGAGCCTGCTCCCATCTACTGTGCCTTGACCCCTAAAACTCAGCTGTGAAATGCAGCGTCTGCACCTCGGAAAGGCCTCCCAGGGGCTGCTCTTACAGTTTCGGTATCTCAGCCTGCACAACTCCAAGGCAGTGAATTCTAAGGGAGGACCCTCATTTTACACATAAGAGGTGGGAGGACCAGGGCACCTTGTGGCCAGGCATGTCGCTTACGTGCTCCTTGTCCACAAGCTTTTCCTTCAGAGCCCCTCCCTCCCTGATTACACAGAGCACCGGCCTGGGAGAAGGGTCTGATCATTTCCCGGCCACGTCTTCTCTGTGAGCCCTTGTGCCTCAGTGTCCCTACCTGTCAAACAGGAATAATCGTGTCTTCCTCGTCCACTTGACAAGGTAGTTATGAGACTGAAATTAAAGGCTGGGTGTGGCAGCCCTTGGAGGAAGGGATTTAATGAAAAGGGTGTCTAGGAGTTGATTATACAGCAGAGGTGGGAAGGTTCTGGTTTCTCTGCCTGGCGCGTTACCCTGTGGTTTACCAGACTGGCCTTATTTGGGAGCGCTCCGGGGAGCCGCCGGCTTCATGGAACATGCAGCGATTTCATGGTAAAGCCGGGCACTGGGAGGTGGAGGTGTCACCATCTGGAACCAATTCGCGTTTTCCTGAAGTCTGAGGCCGCCCGCAGACTTCCTGCCCGGCTCCTCCAGGCCCTGGAATGGCTCCCACCTGGACCCAAGACCAGGGACATTTCGTTCCTCCTGGATTGGTCAAATCCCAGACACTCAAGAGCTCACCCCCAGCCAACACCAGTGCCCTTCTTCGCTGACTTCTTTTCACCGTGTTTCTGTAAACACATTAAAAATGGCCTTCCTGCGTTTCAGTTCTCCGCCTCTCCTGCCGTTTTCTCTGTCTCCTGATTTCAGCCTCCAGGATTGAAATTCTTTCTCCTGGTCTCCATGAGGAATTGGTGAAACAGAAAAAGCAGGAAATTAATGTCCCAGCCTCCAGGCTCCACACAGCATTAGATGGAATTAAAGTAGAATAATGAGTCAATGCACACACAACTCTGTTGTTCTTTGATTTTTCCTTTCAAAATTCATGTAGTGAACACTGCTCCCATTCTACATCATCTTGGGCTGAGAGACGCACTAGTGTCCTGAATGAATTTACATACCAAATGGGTTTTAATTTTATATTTTTGCTTAAGGTCAGGACATTTATTTATTATCATTATTTATTACTGAAGCACGAGTGGTTTTAATTATTTTAGTGTTCCTCCTACAAAGCAGGATAGCTGCTAGCTACGGACCATTTTCCGTTTCCGCTCACATAAATAATATAGTTTTTAATTTCATGAAGATTTAGTATTCGTCTGCTTTGTAAATTAAAGTCATCGTTTACCACAACAGAGATGGAGTGTTTGGAATATCTGGGTGGACTTCTCTGTCAGTTTCTGGAGGATCACTTTTCCTAACTTTGATTTCCTGATGCAGGTGCCCAGAAAGAGGCACCCACAGAGGGCCTGGGAAGGGAAGGGGCTGTGGGGTGTGGAAAGGAGAGGGGAAGGAACCCTTCTTTCCTGCAACATCATTTGCCTTTCCATGTATTATTCTATCCCATTTCTCCCACAAAACCCTACCGAAGCCAGCATTTTTGTCTCTATTTTATGGATAAGGAAACTGAGGTCCCAGCATGTTAACTAACTTGCCCAAGGTCACTCAAATCCAAGTGACAGATTCAAATGCTGATATTCCTGACCCAAGGCATAGCCCTTTGTTCTCCTACCTGCCCTCTCTGTGCCAAGGCTTGGGAAGGTGGGCAGGTGTCTCTACACAGGCCTGGATCTGGACGCTGGCAGAGGTGCAGTCAGCGGTAGAAGGATGAGAGATGGACGCAGAGAAGGAGTGGGCAGGAAGGGTGGCAGGCAGCGGGCACTGCCAGGCTGTGGTGTGACTGTGTGGATGCAAGTAGAGGGGAGCAGTGTCCTGGTCACTTGGGGGGCAGAGGACGTGACCTCCTAGGAGGCAGTGTCCCCAACACACAGCCAGGGGACTCCGTCTGGACACCCTAGAGCCACCAAATCTTGCAGACTCCCCTCTGCAGGTCCTTCTCCATCCCTTCCCACGCTGTCTCTCCACTGGGATCCCAGCTGTCCCAGGGTGGTTGCCAGGCCAGTGAATTGTGAGCTCCCTAGCGCAAGGAGCCTGCCCCTTCCGGACACTGTCTGTAAATCACTCTCCTGCATCCCCATCCCATCCCCAGCTATCCCTGGGCCGGCTTCTTCCTCAGAAGCATTCCAGAAGGTTTTCACACTCCCCGTGGTTTGTCAGGAGGACACCGTTTTGTGGCATTGGGTCCATGTTTGCTGCCAGCATAGCCTCTGGAATGCACAGGCTGCTTGGGGTTGCCATGGAGAAGCTGGGTCCGTTGGTGGTTTGAACTGAGCCGCATACAATAGAGGACCCTCGGCAGCCAGCCGGACGGGCAGGCCTGGGGCGGGGCGGGGCAGCAGCCTCGCACCCTGCTGCCATCTGCTTTGACCCTGCCAGGCAGCTGCAGCCCTATCCCTTAGGGTTGTTGGCAGATTAAAAACGTAATGGATTTAAATCATGCCCATCTCATTTTGCAAGGGTTTTCTTGAGTTCTCCTCCAGGCTCCAGCTACCAGTCTGCCCCTATGAGTCTCTGTCTCCAAGCAGAGGTCTTGGTGTCCTGGTGGCTGCATCCCAGGGGAGAGGAAGGAACCCGTTTCATAAGCGCACTCACGTTGGAGCAGAACAGGGTCGCTAGGAGGCTCGCTGTGATTTATCAGGGGCCATGCCACACTGTCCTTGCGCACAACGTGGCTTAAGTCTAAACAGAAAATAGACCTCACGCTGAGTCATCCTTCTCCATAATGGAAGATGAGATTGTGCTGGCGGGAACACATCGTGTCTGGGGACGCACGCTGCCGTCGTGGGAATGTGCCTCTTTAGCACGCCTTTAATCCCTCTCCTGCGAGCATCTCCCTCTAAAACGAGGGCGATAGGAAGACTCCGACGCTGGGGCAGAGCCGTCTCTTACACACAACAGCGAAATTATTTTCTTCATCTCAGAAACAGGCTCCCCAAGGAGGACATAAATAAATAAGAGATTCCTGGTACATACTTTACCCATTTTTCAGATTTTCTTCCTTCTTACTCATGGAACTAATGTAAGCGCTACTTCTGGAGTGGTCCCAGTCAGATAGGCGCCTAGGGATACAGGAAAGCTCAGGGCTGCGTTTAGAATCAAACAGAGCTAATGGTGAAGTCTCTTCCCACTGAAAAGAGAAGCAAAATACTTCTCAGTGCTGGATCGCTTGCTGCTTTACATAGAGGGCTCTGCTTTGGGGGCACGAGCTGTCTCTGAAACCCAGACCCACATATTTTTATAGTCTTCAGGGAAGGCTGTCTTTTAAAAAGGTGCAATTAGGCAGGCATTTGCTTATCGTTTTTCCAATATAATAGGTGGAGAGATTGAGGTCACATCTCTGGGAAGGGTCTGATGAGGGCACTGTTTCCTCTGGGCCAGGTTGCAGACTTGCTGCGTGTCTGTTCACCTCTCTCTCTCTCTCTCTCTCTCTCTCTATATATATATATATATATGTGTGTGTGTATATATATATATGTATATGTGTGTGTGTATATATATATATATATGTATATGTATATATATGGTTTTTTTCCCAAGTCAGAGTCTCGCTGTGTCACCCAGGCTGGAGTGCAGTGGCGCGATCTTGGCTCACTGCAACCTCTGCCTCCCAGGTTCAAGCAATTCTCCTGCCTCAGCCTCCCAAGTAGCTGGGATTATAGGCATGTGCCACCATGCTTAGCTAACTTTTGTATTTTTAGTAGAGATGGGGTTTCACAGTGTCGGCCAGACTGGTCTTGAACTCCTGGCCTCAAGTGATCTGCCCACCTTGGCCTTGCAAAGTGATGGGATTACAGGCATGAGCCACCGTGCCCAGCTCTGTTCACCCATCTCTAAAATGAGACTCTGTAAGGTTCCTTCCAGCCCTGACATGCTCTTAGTCTAGGGAAGGAGATAGGGAGCTCTTGTAGGTTCTTCTGCAGAGAAGATGCGTCTTCCTGGCCCCCATCCCCGACCTGTGGTCTTTCCGCAACCCTGCCCGTTCATGGCCTCTGGGCTGGTCCCCCTCACTCCTCCATCTCAGTGGGAGAGATGCACAGGATGCCTCTGGAGCTGGTGCCACGAGTAAGGCCTCTTCCCATGCAGGGAGCACTTGGTTCTGCAGGGCTTGGAGGCATCCGAAAGTCAGTGAGAGATGAGGCTGGGTCGCTCTGAAGTTCAAGGGTTTGGAAACGGTGTCCTGGGTACAAATAATAACCAGCCTGAGTACCTAAGAGGTTGGTAATAAGAGGCACAGTAATAATGCCTGGCATTTATTGAATCTTTACTACCTGCCAGGCATGAGTAAGTGCCTTGCACACATTTTGCATCAAATCCTGTAGGGCAGGTATTATCATCCCTATTTTAAGATGAAAAAACCGAGGGTTAGGGAAGTTCATTTACCAAGATCATTTGCAAAGTAAGTGACCTTGCAGGATGTTGAAGTCAGGTCCATCTGACTTCAGGACAGAGTGGAAGAGTTTAACATCCTTGTGTTTGCCTCAAGCAAAAAGGAAAATTCAGATGATGTTCATTGTACTGCATGTGCGCACAGTCACATATACACTGTGCACAAGCACACACATGCCTGCCCTGGCTGTTCCCTGCCAGTCATGTTCCCTGGTGCACAGTGCCTGCTACAGCCATGGACAGCTGTGCGGATGTCATCACTACACGGTCACAAAAAGAGTTGATCACCTCTCTCCAAGGACTGATCACAAATTCACAAGCACAGTGGGGTCTGCCTCAGAGAAGACTTCCAGGCTGCTCATCCAGAGCACCTGTCTGCAGCCCTGTGGTGGCCCAGGGGAGGGCGTTAGCAGAGTCCAAGGCTCCCTGTGTTTTGCTTATGTCTGCGAGTGTTCATCATGCGTGGCCCCTGGGCTGTCTTTCTTCCAATAATGGGATGCAGCCTGATAGCGCCGAGCGGCCAGCATTGAGATTAGGCCAGAGGGTCTAGAACTGCAGTGTCTGTGTCCCCCAAATCATAGGGGTGGACCTCTTCAGGCCCAGAAGGCTGGGGGTAGAGCGGTGTGGGCAAGGGAAAGCCAGGCTTGGCCCGGAGCCCCATGGAGCTGCCATCCCCCAGCTCAGCTTGCATGAAAGAAGGGTCATGGGAAACTCCAGGATTCCCATCCCAGGCATTCTTTCCTATTTAAGGAGTATTTTTTACTTAAGCAGCCACTTTGGAGCAGACAGGGGCAAAAGAAGTAGAGAATGTTGGGTTTCTCAGCCTCAGAGGATGATGAAGATAAATGCATATCCCACAGAATCATCTGACACCAGCGGCAAGGACTCTGGGCTGAGCTCCAAGATGTGGGTTCAAGGCCTGTGTTGCCCCCAGCCTTGCCTAAGTTCTTGGCGTGCCCTGGTCCCTGTTTCTTCATTTATCAAGTAGGGAAAGTAAAACAGCCCTCACAAATCAATGTAGAAGATGTCAAGGAGCTCTCCCAATGAGGAAACCAGGGCTTTTCTCATCTGTAATAACAAGAAGAAAAATTATAGAAGGAAACGTCTGTTTATTTAGTCATCTTTTCAGTTATCATTGACTCCTAAAGTAGTGAAATATCTTTGAATAGGTATTTTAAAAATATATACCTAATCTAATGAAATATAATTTTCTATATTGCATTCTATATAAATATTTCTATATTTAATAATTTATCATATTATGACATGTAAATATTTACATATATAAATATTTATATACTTTAGTCCATGTGTGTACATATACAGAGACACAGACACATATGCATATGTATTTTGGAAAAGTCAGAACAAGAAGAATTATAAATGAAGATATTGGCATTCTTAATAGCATGCATAATTTTTTTCCTCCAGCATTTTCTGTTCCGTGGATAGGGAGTGTGTGCGTTACTGTTTGTAATTTAAAGACAAAGGAAACATGAGCCCAGCTTCTTTGTGTGGTGCCCACCGGATGCCACATCTCTCCTCCTGTGCCTCCATCCATGTGCTGGTTTACACAGAACAGCTCTGGGTCAGCCATGGCTGCCCGGGTTCCTCATACCAGGGTCCTGCTTAGGATGTACCCCAAAGGCCCAAACCCCCGATTCACTTCTTTCATTCTGCAGGGTGTACATATGCATGTGCAGGAGATACGCCACACTAACCAGAAACTTGCTCTGTGTTTCAACGTGAGGCTAGGCTAGGAGGGAAGAGGACATGTGTCCCCGTGTGTTCGCTAGAATGCAGCCCAAGCTGGAGGTTGGTGACACTGCAGTAATTGGAGGCAAGAGCTCTGAAGCCATTCAGATAAATTTTTGACATAAAAATGTAGGCTGGTTCATAAAAGGTTGCAGTGACAATAGGTTATAGTGACAGCTTTTCAACAATTGTCTAAGCCGCCAGATGGAAGGGGATTCAGCATAATGAATTATGGGTGGTCTGGACAACACAGTATCCTTTCATAGGGATGGATCTAAGGGAAGAATAAAGTTATCCAGGATGGCCCACATTGAATAACACTATTGTTAAAACATGGACTGGAGAAGGAGAAAAAAGATTAGACGCTTGAAAGACTCAGCGACTGTAGCTGCAAGGCCTTGGTCTTGCGACCTGAGCACTGGGTGTTCGCAGCTCCCATCCTCTGGCGTAATGAGCGCTTTATCTGCCAGATTCCAGGTTGAACATCACGCCTGTCTGGCAGGGCTCCCGGGCTTTCCTGCAAAGGGGGCGTTGTTCCTCTACCAGCGCAGCTGTTTGTGCGGTTTTGCCCTTTTGATTAAATTGCCTCTATCAGCTCCTGGATGGGACTTGTGGGACCCTTCCTAAGTGGATGTCTTCTGGAGGGGAGACTTTGCCAGAAGGAGGGGGGCTCAAAGAAGGAGTGGGATCCATCAGGTTGGGAGAGGGGAAAAGCCCTGGCTCCCACAGAGTCCTCTCTGCCAGAATCCACCCTTGGCCTCTCATCAGGTACCGGCTGCTCGGCCAGAGAGCAGTAGCAGCCACCTTTGATCCTGTCTTTACTTAGGTGAGAATAATAACAGCCGCTATGATAACATAATGACAACCATCACTTATTGAGTGCCTACAGTGTATGTGAAACTAAACACTTTGCATCATCTCATTTAAACTGAACTCACAACAACCCTGTGATGTAGGTATTACCATTCCCATTTTATAGATAAGAAAACTGAGGCCTAGAGAAGCTAATCTGTATCTCACAGGTGTTCAAATCGTTTGGAGGTGAAATTGGGGTCTGTTCTGCCCCCAGGTTTGCGCTCCTGGCCACTCATTGTGCTGTACTAACTCCTGAACACTTACGCTCCAAGACTAAACAAAAAGGCCTCGTCGAAAGTGGAGAGGAGTTTGTGAGTGCCTCCTAGGACCATTGAGGGGGTTCGGCAAGTAGGGGTACGAGATTTGCTCAGCAGAGAAAATTCATTTTAAGTGGGTTTTGGCTGGGAGTAAAGCGTCCTTGGGAGTGAAATGTCTGCATTCAGTGACTTCAAGCTGGGCTTGTGAATTTACATGAATAGTTTGTTAATGGCAGTTTCAGGAGATGAAGTAATTTACGTGGTCATAAGGGAGTAAAATTCTGCCGTGGAATGCGCATGTGTATTCAAGCCTCCCGCTCTGTGGTTTGCCACGGGAGAGCATGGCAGGTCTGAGGTTTTTTGAAGCCTTGCTCGTGATTGCAAACGAGACCAGGCCACGGTCTATGAGAGCTTAGCCATGCACCCAACCTCATCGTGATGTCCTGCCATCTTCTAGACTGCAAACATCAACATGTTCCTTTAGGCAAGACCCCTGGGGTGGGAGGGTTACTCTTAGCTCTGAGATACCCAGTGAGAAGCGTGAGGGCACCTCCCCCACTCAATAGTGCATCTGAGGTTGGCAGGTTCCCAGGCTAGCCCACCACACTGGCTGACATGATCTTGTCTGATGGGGACCCAGGGGTTTCCATCCCACATCCTAGTATGTTGTTATTCATGCCCCAGCCTCTGCACAGGGCCGTGCTATTGGCACACCAAGCCCTCTGCAGTGTTGGGCACGTGGTGGGGGTTGGGGGTGGCAGTGGAGGGCTCAGTTAATAGCTGCTGCTTTGATATCAGGCTGTGAAGGACACTCTTGGGGCGCTGGGGCCAGGGGAGGACAATTGGCTGGGGCTGAGGCAGGGCAGAGGGAGCAGAATCCAGTGGCTATGGCAGTCACTGCCCTGGAGAAACTCACGCAGGGGCAGGGGCCACAGCAAGGGTCCCCCAGTGCATCCCTGGTCCCCTTGTGCCAAGATGAGCACAGAGCATCCACTGCTCATTTTCCCCAGAATTTGGAGACAACCAGAGTGTGGGGCCTTTTCATTCTAACACACCAGAGACAGCCCGTGCCCATCGGCAAGACATGACATCGTTCCTGTGCCTCCCGGAGCATCTCCTGAGTCATCCGTCCCACCCCGCTTGCCCTAGGGCCTGCCCAAAGCAGGCGTGTTGTGTTACCCTTTCTCCTTGCGCTTTTCTTAGTAACAGCATTGGCTGCGGCTCCTGCACAGAGGCCTCCTGGAGACATTCTGTCCTGGTCGGCCCCAAAGGCTGGCTTTGAGTCAGCACGTCCATCCCCACCCTGCAAGCTCTTCCTCACTCTGCCCAGAGTCCTTTGTGAGGCCAGTGGGGAACTTTCAGGAAACCACAACAGGGGTCGGGGGTCAGGAAAGCTGTGACTGTGGCTTAAAAGCAGGTGAATGTCCCTCCTAGCCAAGGGGCAGCTCCAGGCAGCTACTCTATGTCTCTATGTGAATTTTCTTTTCTTTTTTTTTTTTTTTTTTAGCAACAGGGTCTTGCCGTGTTGTCCAGACTGGTCTCGAACTCCTGGGCTCCCAGCAGTCCACCCATCTCGGCCTCCAAAAGTGCCGGGATTACAGGCATCAGGCACCACTCCTGACCTCTACCTGGGAGGGTTCTGTCCTGAGGGTCTGAATCCCGGGCCGAGGGAAGGCCTGGAAGTGTGTGAGGTTGGATCTCAGGTGCTACTCAGGCCAAGCCCAGGGGAGCCATACCCCATTGGCTCAGAGAGATCAGGAAGCAGGAGAGGGTCTGCCCAGCCTGGGCCAACTTGGACTTGCCAGCAATTCTGGGGCTTCATAGATCCCTCAGATTTCTTAGGAAAAGACATCACAGCTCTTGCCAATCCATGAGTCACTGAGTATGGTGTGAGCCACCCTCTGTGCCCGGCCCAATGGTGGGCAGTCGGGTGAGGTCAGGACAGTGCCTCTCTTCAGGGTAGGTCAAAGTCAGGGAAGTGACCCCCCTACCCCAGGGCAAACAAGGGCTCGAGAAAGCAGGTTTGAGGTCAGAGGTGAAGTTGGACAGCCTTCCCCGGACCCTGGAACTGTGAGGAATGCCCACCCTGTGGGAGTTTCTGTAGTTGCTGGAGCCAGAAAAGGCAACCAGAAGTAGGGCCTCAACCCAGAAACCCTGTTCATCCCACGTGGCTGGATCCCACCTCCAACCAGCAGTTAAGGCATTTCCTGGGCCGGAAGATGAAGGCTGCAGCGTGGGGGGAGTGGGAGGGGTAGTCAGAGTCTGACAGCAGGACAGTGCATGTCCTCTGAGTTCTAGGGGGACCTCTGCTGGGCCCTGAGCTCTGTGTCTCAGGACAAAAATCCCAGATTCCAGAACTGATGGCGCTTCCCAGGTTTCCTACCCAGCCACTTGCTTTCCAGGTGGGGTCTGAGGCCCAGGCCTTTTGAAAGGCCCTGGCATGTTTGGAATAAGAATTCTGAAAGTACTGATTTTCTAAAAGAGGGAGATTGAGGAGGCTGGCTGGGAAAGCGTACCGTTCCTCAGGTGCTGGAGCCCAGGAAAGCCGTAAACACTGTGAGTCCACACCCCACCCCTTCCCTGTCTCCAGACCAGTCCAGCATTGTGCCCAGCCCTGGGGAGCAGGCCAGGCCAAGGAGCCCTGGTGGACTCCATCAGAGGCCCTGGTGCAGCTGCATTCACAGTCCAGTGGGAAAGGGAGGCTGCACTCAGCCCATCCCTGAGCTCAGTGCAGGAACAGCTCTTACGGGGTCCCCCCCGGCCACGCAATGTTGCCCCGTCTCCTCCTGAGGGACTGTGCCCAGAGGAGGTGCCTGGATTTGTGGCAAGGTTAACCACAGCACCATGAAGTCAGTTCTGTGAGCTCAGGCCTGGGTACTGGGTGCACAGTTCTAGTGTGGGTCTGGTCTTCAGTGCCCAGGGTCTAGGGCAACCCCCGAGGGGACCGTGTTACTATCCAGCATGAAGCATCTAGACAAAGGACCATTAGACAACAGTAAGATCATTTCTTTTTTTTTTTTAATTTTTTTTTTTTTTTTTTGAGACGGAGTCTCACTCTCTTGCCCAGGCTGGAGTGCAGTGGTGCAATCTTGGCCTCCTGAGTAGCTGGGACTACAGGCGCCCGCCACCACGCCCAGCTAATTTTTTTTTTTTGTATTTTTAGTAGAGACGGGGTTTCACCATGTTAGCCAAGGTGATCTCAATCTCCTGACCTCGTGATCTGCCCGCCTCGGCCTCCCAAAGTGCTGGGATTACAGGCGTGAGCCACCGCACCCAGCCTGGAAGATCATTTCTGTTCTCTATAACTGAGGCAGTTGCTGCTGGTTACAGGGCTTGCTGATAAATGGCCCCATTGGGATGCAGGTGTCACAGGGGGAAACACTGGACAGGGATGAAAATGACTGATTTCCTGGGAGACCGCATCCCCTTCAGCAGCAGCAGGAGCCCCGGAGGTGGCCTTGGGGGACTTTTCCTTCTGGTTCTGACACTAACCATGTCCTGAGAGCTCAGGCCCCTGGAGCACTGAGTGCCCATCTGCAAAATGGAGAGACCAAGTCACTTTGAGTCATTTTAGACCATCGTAGATGTGAGCAAGAGGCAGGGTGAGAACAGAAAGGAGGACCCTCTGAGGTTAGAGGGGACCCCTTCCCTGGAGGTGGTGTCCTCCCATGCCTCTCCAGTGCCTCCTCTGCTCTGCTCCTCGCTGCCTGTTGGCCTGAGGTTCCCATCCTGACCTATGCTTCCTGCCCCTCAGCCATGGGCTGCAGCCAAGGCCAGGGAAGCAGTTGTCCCCTCAGCCATTTGCAGTACAAGGGCCAGGCCCCTCTAATGGGGAAACAGGAAGGGCTGTTGGGAGGGTCTGCTGAGTGCCCCAACTCCACCTGGCCCTGCCTGCTAGATCAGGCCTGATCCGACCCGCCACCGCCTTCCCTGGAGCAAGGCCTCAGCCACTGGGGGGACAGCATGGCCTGTTCCATTTCCTTTTTTTTTTTTTTTTTTTTTTTGGAGACAAGGGTCACTCTGTCACCCAGATTGCAGTGCAGTGGCACGGTCTCAGCTCACTACAACCGCCGCTTCCCAGGCTCAAGGGATCTTCCCACCTCAGCCTCCTAAGTAGCTGGGACTACACAGCCAGCTAATTTTTTAATTTTTTGAAGAGACGAAGTCTCACTGTACTGCTCAGGCTGGTCTTGAACTCCTGGGCTCAAGCAATCCTCCCACCTCAACCTCCCAAAGTACTGGGATTACAGGCATGAGCCACCACGCCCCACCTGCCTGCCCCTTATGGAGCGACTTCCATGCGACTCTTGTGTCACAGCTGAAGGAGGCTCCACGGGGCCCAGACCAGGCCTTCCACAGAACACAGCCCCTGGTGCCCCAGGAACTGCGCACAGTGAAGGACCATGAGAAGCCCTCGCCATTCATCTTCTCTCAGTATTTTTTGAGCTATAAAGTCGATTTGGTCATATTTCAGAACATGTAACTCCCTAGTGATTAGACTGCCCATGAAAATAGACACATATCCTAGCCTCTGGG
Organism: Theropithecus gelada; assembly: GCF_003255815.1. NCBI lineage: Eukaryota > Metazoa > Chordata > Mammalia > Primates > Cercopithecidae > Theropithecus > Theropithecus gelada. The sequence goes on from NC_037681.1 coordinate 43,935,546, forward strand.
CCCAAAAGAAAGAGGAACTATAATAAAAGCAAAGAAGTCATTCAAGCCCTCCTCCTTCTCAGATGCTTAGCACACACGAAATCCAAATCCTTAGGAATGGGGAAAACCTTTTTATTTATTTATTTATTTATTTTGAGACGGAGTCTCACTCTGTCGCCCAGGCTGGAGTGCAGTGGTACGATCTTGGCTTACTGCAAGCTCCGCCTCCTGGGTTCAAGTGATTCTCGTGCCTCAGCCTCCCAAGTAGCTGGGATTATAGGCGCCTGCCAACACGCCCGGTCAATTTTTGTATTTTTAGTAGAGACAGGGTTTTGCCATGTTGGCCAGGCTGGTCACGATTTCCTGACCTCGGGAGATCCACTGGCCTCGGCCTCCCAAAGTGCTGGGATTACAGGCATGAACCACAGCACCTGGCCAAGGGAAAACCTTTCTTAAAGGACAAGTGGCAGTATGGGAGTTTCAGCTAGGGGGTCAATCTGTGGGCGAGTGTGTGTGTGTGTGTATGTGTGTTTGTGTGTGAGAGAGAGAGAGGGAGAGAGACAGAGAAAGGAGAGAGGGAGGAATGGAAAGAGATGATTGATTCCAGAACATTCCCAGGCCTTGCACACAGTTTGCTCAGGAAGGCTGGAAGGTCCTCCTCCCAGCCGCTCTGCTGCTGGGTGCAGGGGTCTCTGGCCTCGTTTGTTTCATGTCCCTTGTGTGATTGCAAGGTGCCCTTCCTGTGACTCACTATGTCCTTGCCTTTCCTGATTTCCAACTCAGTTTAGCCAAGGGATCTAAGGCACGGGGTTAGGCACTGCCTCAGAGCATCTTAAGGAATCTGCCCAAAATTTCATGTTCATCCTGACCGATTTAACAATTAAAGGATCACTTTATGAAATTCCTTGTCTTATAAACGCAATTAGCAGTTTTAATCTCCTGAGGGAACAAATCATTCACTACTTGATGGGAGTTGGTTTTATCGGAGAATTTTGCTTCTAAAGTTAAACTGAAATAAAAGCAGAGGGAAAGAGGAGAGTCATTTATGGGGCATCTGAGGGCACTTGTGGGCAGCTCAGGGAGAGCAGAAGGGAGTTTGATGCTTGCAGAACCCACACTCAATGGCAGACACTGTCCTAGTCCCTTAGACACCCTTAACTAGGGCTTATCTTAGCCCATTCAGGCTGCCATAACAAAATACTGTAAACAGCATGACTTAGAAACAACAGAAATGTATTTCTCATAGTCTTGGAAGATGAGAATTCTATGATCAAGGCACTGGCCAATGTGGTGCCTGGTAAGGGCTGGGACTGGCTTATGGACAGCACCTTCTCACTATCCTCCATGGTGGAAGGGGCGAGCTCTGGTCTCATGAACCCCATATGAGGGCACTAATCCCATTGGTGAGGGCCCCACCCTCATGACCTAATCACTTCCCTAAGGCTTCCCCTTTTCATATCATCACACCAGGGGTTAGGTTTCAACATGGATTTTGAGGAGACACAAATATTCAGAGCACAGCAGGGCTCTGCCACCCACAGACCAGGAGGTGGTGATTCTGAGAGGGCCTGCAAACTGCCCAGACTACACAGAAGCTCAGAGATCAGCTGGGGATTTGAAAGGAGGTCACTCTGACCCCAGAGAAGAATCTCTTCCCACTGTCCCAAGCTGGGAACACCAAAAGGAAGATGGGATTGAGAAAGGTTTGAGAAGCAGAGGGGATGCAGACAAGGCCGCAGGAGACCATCAGCAATCCATTTTGTTTTTTAGTCTTGAGCCAAATGGAAAAGTTACTTTTAATGAAATATCTGAAATCCAGTCATACCCTATCTTTTACATATTTGGGACTACATTCTTTAGAGCAGGGGTCACCCACCCCCACAAACTGGTACAGTCCATGGCCTGTTAGGAACCAGCTACACAGCAGGTGAGTGGCAGGCAAGCCAGCATGACCACCCAAGATCCACCTCCTGTCAGATCAGCAATGACGATAGATTCTCATAGGAGCGCAAACCCTATTGTGAACTGTGCATGTGAGGGATCTAGGTTGCATGCTCCTTATGAGAATCTAATGCCTAATGATCTGAGGTGGAGCAGTTTCATCCCAGAACCATCTCCCCACACCCCCAGCCCCGTCCATGGAAAAATTGTCATCCATAAAAGTGGTGCCTGCTGCCAAAAAGTTTGGGGACCGCTGCTTTAGAGAGCTCTGAACTTGTTTCTTTTGTGAGCAAGCCTCTGTCATGTGAACTGCTGTTCCCCCAACTTATATGTTTAGTCACTTTAGATTCTCTCACACTCATCTCTTTCTAGGGACCCTGGAATTGTCCCAGGATGAGGAAGGAGGGAGGGCAGGAGGGTGATTCTCCAGCCTACAGGTTGTCAGTAGTTGACCCAAAATGTCACCTTTTGGTGTCCACACAAGGACAGTAATTTCCATCTCCATTCCCAGCATGATGGGAGGGAAAAAGGAATGCACAGAAGTCATTTGGAGGAAGTTCCCACATACAGAAGAGAGTAAAACTGTGTCTGTAAACATGAAAATAACAGCATCTGCTGGTGAAGTTTTGGTCTTTTATTTTGTTTTCTCCCAAACATGTCTATAGCTTACTGTCTGCACCAAGAACTCCCACACACCCATGAGGTCTCTTGCCTGTTGCCCTGACTTACAGTTGAATATTTCGTTTTTGTGTTCATCCTTCTTCCCCCGCAAGTCTGCAGTCTCCTTGGAGGTAGGGCCCAGTCTTTTTTTTTTTTTTCTCTGTCTTATCTTCTATGCCTAGAATATCATAAGAGCTCAGAAAATGTTTGTTGTTTTGTTTTCATTCAAAGTTAGAGCTCTAATTCACAAAATACACACCTCACATTTACTCTGTTAAATTCTTCCTTTAATTGAAATGCATTCATTTGGAGAAAGCGATGCTGATAGGAACCAGATAACTGGAGAACTGATTATTTTCTAAGTGCTGTGGGCCCCTTAGGATGTGAATTACAATATGGAGCGTTTAGATACCAAACCCACTGGGGGAGGCACTGAGGATTATCCATTCTCGCACAGAGCACTCAATACAAACCCCAATTCATATTAATTAAAAATTCTAAATCACACAATTGTTTTTTTCTGCAAATCCTTATATGCTCTGTTTTATTTATCACCATTAATAACAACAATAAAGATAATAATAATATAACTACTATGTGATTAAGGTGCAGATAAGCAATTAGGAAACAAAATATTTACAGGTTTTTAGGGAGCCCTGTGCTCAGAATGGGAATAGGATAATTACAACGGAGGTTTAGTATGATAGCTCGTTCCAGAAGATTCTCCACTGAGAGTTGAACTTAGTCACTGGGTTCCATTTTGTCTGTGATTCTATCAACCTGTTCCCCTGATATCAATCATGTAGTCACTCATTCATTTGACACAAATGTATTAAGTGTCTCGAGCATGCCAGGCAGCATGCTAGATGCTGGAACACAAGGGTAAACAGAACATTCCCCACTCCTGTGGTCTGGGGGTGCTTATGTCATTACAGCCAGGAGGGAGATGGCCGGCAGTGGCAGGGCACTATGTCTAAGCCCAGTCCTGTAGGATGAGTTGGAGATCTCCAGGAGAAAGTGTGGGAGAGAGAATTCCCTGGAGAGACCTGGTGAAGCGTTGCAAGCTTGGTACTTGTGAGGACTGAAAAGTCATTGAGCCCTTTTGCTGGAGAAGGCAGCAATCAGAGATGAGCTGGAGAGGTCAGCTGGGACCACATTCTGAGGGCTGTGGGGAGCCACAGATGGGTTTTTGTGAAATAGACAGCAGGTGTGCTCTTCAGAATGCCTGCCCCTCCCCGCACCTCAGCGGATTGTGGAGTGAGGGAATAGGAATCAAGGATGCCTGTGTGGAGCCGGGCACAGAATTTCATGATAGCTGTGGCCTAGAGATAGGTAATAGTGAGAAAAGGGGGAATGGGAGAATTTCAGAAATTCAGGACAGATGATGATAGTAATGATGAAAAATACATAATACGCACTTACCATGTGCCAGAGCCTATTGCAAGCACTTTGCATGTTTATTTGGTTCAACCTTCCAACAAAACCTATGAGGTAGTGACTATTATCCCCATTGTATGGGCAAGGAGACTGAGACACAAAGAGATTAAATAGTTGGTACAAGACTACACTACTAATCTAAGTAGCAAATGGGAATCAGACTCCTGTTTGAATGTGAACCCATCCCCCACCCCCCATTTATTTCCAGAACCCATGGTCCACACTACTGTCGTCAGTGACATGGGGCGATGTGAAGTCTGCTACTCAGGTAGGGAGGGTGGGCTGAGCAGATGAGTTCCTTTTGTGACACATACCCCTGACAGTCCCTCGGGGATCACGTGGTATCAGAAGCAGTGGAGAGTCCTCATCCCTGGCTGGCCATCTCCCTCCCCATAAAGCCCTTTTTCCCAACACTTGGAAATCAAGCCTTTCAACTGGATGCTAGTAGTCAGGGACTGTCTTGGGGCGGCGTGAGGGGATACTGCTGCTGGGCCTGTTGGGCCCGTGGCCAATCCTCAGCTCCAAACCCAACTCTTGCTGGCCTCTCGGTACTGAGTTGCACCTTGCTGTATTCGTTCTGGTGTGCTTTGGAGAACCAATTGATTTCCCAGCTCCCTAACTTGTCACTATCTGAGTGAGCTTTTATGGAGAATCTGCTACTTTTTGAGAAGTTTCATGGACATTTTCTTCATCTTTTGCCTGGAATGAAGTTCATAAATTGGTGCTTTAAGAGGTTTGGTCTGGAATGAGCTGCAGGGAATGGCTAAAGACGTGGTCATCTCTCCTCAGTTCCCCACTTCCCCATAGGCCCTCTGTCTGCATTTTCACCGTGGGACTTATGTGGTTTCTGACTCTGAAATTTTTGGTTTCATCCGCCATCTGATCAGCAGATTGCCTCTTGCCATCATTCCAGCCTTGTCCTTTGTAAGGCTTGGTCCTGGGATAAGAAATAGCCCCGTGGGGTGGGGCAGGTGCCCTGAAATGCTATGCAGGAAGCCTGGGTCCTAACTGTGTCTCAATTCACTACAGAAACTTGGCCCAGATCACCTTCCATTCTGGACCTCACTTGCCTCTGCAAAAGTAGAAATGCAAGTTCGTGTTGTTGGGTAAATATTTGCAGCAGTAAAGTCAGATAATAGATTCATGTATTTATTCACCATTTATTGATCACTTATTCTGTGCCAAGCACAGTTTCAGGTGCTTTGGTTAGAGTAATAATTAGCAAGATAAACAAAAATTACTGCCCACATGGAGCTTACCTTCAAGTGGATGGAAAGACAACGAATAAGTAACAAAAATATCTAGTATGTTAGATGTTAGTAAGTGTTGGCAAGTTCCATGTTCAAAATGATCAACTAGGAAATGCTGAGCAAGCCTTGTGTTGAAGACAGTTAGAAAAGCAGGCAATGTCTAATAACCATTGTCTTGAAGGTACTGGAGAGGTAACAAAACACAGTGAGCTGCTATTCGATTGGGGTCTGGGAAGGATAGAGGCCTGTGGAGGTGAGCCTTATGCTTACAGCCAGTTTTCCTCTAGGAGTATTTGGCAGTTCTGAAGGGACAGATGAGAGCTGAGCAGGGTGCTCGACAGCAGGCTTGCAGGGTCAGAGGACCAGGATTGGAACCCAGAGTCTGCCAAGGGGACTAGCAGGTTCCACTGACCCCTCCACTTTCTTTGGCCTGGGACTCTGAAGGGCTGTACACTGGGCCCTCTGAGGAGCTGCCTCTCTGCTTCAAATCCTCTGGGTTCTCCAAAATGAATTAAGGTGATCCCATATTGCTAGTATCCCTAGGTGCCCAGCAGAAGCAGACAAATAATCTTAGGAGAAAGATATCATCTTGACCTCAAATTATTTCTAAAAACAATGTGCAAAGGTAGAATCTGTAACATAATTTTAAAAATAACCAGATACAAGGAGACCACATTAACAAATATCAGTAGAAACAACAGAAAATAGAGAGACCCATAGGGGTTCCAGATACATTGGAATTCTCAGACACAGACTTTAAAATAACTCTGCCTTATTATGTTCCAGATGTGAAAAGATCAAAATTGTAATTTTCATTAGAGAACCAGAAACTATATATCTTTTTTCAAAGCCAAATGTAAATAACCACATAATACCCCAAATGAAGAATTCAATGACAAGTTTAACAGATGCAACCAAAAAAAAAAGAATTATGAACTGAAAGATTGATTAGAAAAAAAATCCGCATTAAGTACAGAGAGACCAGAGAAAAAATGCAAAAAAAAGGCAGGGAGGTGGGGCAGTAGGAGTTACAGTGAAAATGTCTAACACACGTATAACTGGAATTCCAGAAAGAGAGGAGGAGGAAACTGTGTCAGAAGCAGTATTTCAAGAAAATGGGTGAGAACATTTCTCAACTGTTGAAAGATATCAAGTCATAGATTCAAGAAACGCTCTAAACTACAAGCAGGATAAATGAAATCTATACCAAGGCACTCAGAGTAAAACTGCTGAAAATTAAAGACAACGAAAAATCTAAAAAGTAGGTGGAAGGGAAAGACAGATTACTTTGAAAGGTACAGTGATGAAATATATGACTGACTTCTCAATAAAACATTGAAAGTCAGAAGTCAGTGGTGTGATATCTTTAAAGTGCTGAAAGAAATTGCCAGCTCAGAATTCTATACCCGGTGAAAATGCCCGTAGAAGAAAGAACAAAGATGAGATTTTTTAAAAGTTCAGACAAACCGTGAAATAATTTGTCACCAAAAAGCCTGGCTGGGTGTGGTGGCTCATGCCTGTAATCCCAGCACTTTGGGAGGCCAAAGCGGGTCGATCACCCGAGGTCAGGAGTTGGAGACCAGCCTGGCCAACATGGGGAAACCATGTCTCTACTGCAAATACAAAAATTAGGTGGTCATGGTGGCGAACACTTGTAATACCAGCTACTCAGTAGGTTGAGGCAGGAGAACTGCTTGAACCCACGAGGCAGAGATTGCAGTGAGCCAAGGTCGCACCATTGCACTCCAGCCTGGGCAACAGAGCAAGACTCCATCTCAAAAAAGAAAAGAAAAGGGAAAAAAGCCCACACTGAAGGAAATCCAAAAGTATGTTTTTCAGGCAGATGAAATTAATTCAAAAGAAAGGTTAGAGTTTCAGGGAGCAATGAAAAAGCAACAAAAAAAATGTAAAAATAAGGCTATATCAATTGTACACAAAGATAAAAAAACTCTCATGAAACAACATGTATAGAGAGAAATAAAATAAATGCAAAAAAGGTTTAGAAATGGGGTGGGGAACAAATGAAATGAAATTATTTTAAGGCCAAGGAAGAGAGTATAAGTATCTACATTGCACTTCAATAAGTCAAGGATGAGGGATGTAATATCTATGGATATTACAATGAAATACAAAATACCTAATCCAAAAGAAGACAAAGGAGAAAAGAAACAAGGAACATAGAGCAAGTGAGACACAGAAAGCATTTAGCAAAATGATCAATTTAAACCCGAGTACATCCGTAATTACGTCAAATGTATATGCTCTAACCAAAAGATAAAGCTTTCCAGACTGAAATTTTAAATTCTCACTCTATGCTATTTATAAAAAACACATTAAAAGAGAAAAGGTATAGAAAGATTAAAGGGAAAAGGATGAAGGAAGGCAAAAAGATACACTGTGCATAAAAGCAGGTGTAGCTACATCAGTATCACACAAAATTGACTAAGACAAGAAGCAATACTTCATAATTACTATTTTTTAAAAACCCACCCTTGGCTGGGCACGGTGGCTCATGCCTGTAATCCCAGCACTTTGGGAGGCCGAGGTGGATGGATCACAAGGTCAGGAGTTCAAGACCAGCCTGGTCAACATGGTGAAATCCCATCTCTATTAAAAATACAAAAATTAGCTGGGTGTGGTGACGCCGCGCACCTGTAATCCCAGCTACTCAGGAGGCTGAGGCAGGAGAATGGTTTGAACCCGGGAGGTGGAGGTTGCAGTGAGCCAAGATCGCACCACTGCACTCCAGCCTGGACAACAAGGCGAGACTCCATCTCAAAAAAAAACAAAAAACAAACAAACAAACAAAAAAACCACCACCCTCAGCTCACCAGGAAGATGCAACAATTGTGTGCATCTAAGAACTGCGAAAGGAAAATAAATCTTGGGACCCCAAAATCACTAAGCCGAAAGGAAAAGTCAAGCTGGGAACTACTTAGAGCCAACCTGCCTCTCATTCTATCCCTTTAAAAAAGATAACTACTCAGATTTTAAAAACAAGCTACAGCTGGGCACGGTGGCTCACACCTGTAATCCCAGCACTTTGGGAGGCTGAGGCGGGTGGATCACGAGGTCAGGAGTTCAAAACCAGCCTGGCCAAGATGGTGAAACCCTGTCTCTACTAAAAATACAAAAAATTAGCCGGGCGTGGTGGCAGGTGCCTGTAATCCCAGCTACTTGGGAGGCTGAGGCAGAGAATTCCTTGAACCCAGAAGGCAGAGGTTGCAGTGAGCCAAGACCGTACCACTGCACTCCAGCCTGGGTGACAGAGTGAGACTCTGTCTCAAAAAAAATAAATAAATAAAAATAAAAATGAAAAAATAAAAACAGGCTACATACCTTCCTCACAAGGAATTTCCTTGTGGACAAAGGACAGATAGAACTCAAAGTCACCCCTCTGCTCACTGAGATAGATGCGTATCTGACTGCGTCCTTTGGAAAGGCTAATCAGAAACTCAAAAGAATGCACCCATTTGTCGCTTACCTACCTATGACTTGGAAGCCCCCTTCCCACTTGGAGTTGTCCCACCCCTTTCCAGGCAGAACCAATGTACATCTTACATGTATTGATTGATGTCTCATGTCTCCCTAAAATGTATAAAACCAACCTGTGCCCCGACCACCCTGGACACATGTCATCAGGACCTCCTGAGGCCGTGTCACTGGCATGCGTCCTTTGGCAAAATAAATTTCCTAAATTGAGACCCGTCTCAGATACCCAAAGGGTTCACAGAACATAGAACATAGCCTCAAAATATAAAAGGCAGAAATTGACAGAACTAGAAGGGAAAAAATAAATTCACAGTCACATTTAACACATTCTCTAAATAACAAGACAAACAGACAAAAATAATGATAAAAATAAAGGTATAGAAGATTTGCAAACACAATTAGTAAACATGACAATGGCATAGAGAATATTGTACATAAAATCTAGAGAATATACATTCTTCAGAATCACACACATAATATTGATAAGTGCAATGGAGAAAAATGAATACGGAGTGTTAGCTGTTAGATTTGAAATAGTAGCGTTTGGAAAGAGCTCTCTGTGTTTGCCTTTGGGCAGAGGCCTGAGGAGGTAAGAAAGGAGGTCACTCGGGTCGCTGATGGCTGAGGGAGGAACATTGCAGGCTCCAGGCTGAGGCAGGGTGGGCTGGTGTATTCAGGAAATAGCAGGGACCGCAAAGCCATCGGGGATGGGAAGATGTGGGCTGTAAGCCCCCCAGGTGAGGGGCACCCTGGGATCTGGGCATTGATGATGGGAATGGAGCCTACTGCTCCCTGTAGCCCCAGGCCAGCTCCGCCTCCAGCAAAACAAGACTCCTCGAAAGCCCATTCCAGCCATCAGGTCCCTTTCTCCCTGTCTGCTTGGCCCTCTCCCTAGAACCTGCACTACCTTTCACAGCTCCGCGCTTCTTCCATGCGGGTTTGCAGTGAGCCAGGCCTTCCCCAGGGCTTCAGCTCGTCCTCACAAGCCCAGGGGCAGGTTTTGTTATTAGCATTTTGCAGATGAGAAAACTGCTGCCTCGACTTCTGCTCTTGTATAAATGCAACCTCCTCTTAGAGGCTTACTCTCACTTCCATTTTCACTGAACCGGGTGCTGCTGGGGACCCCACTTCCAGAGGAGGTTGCTGCCCTCCATCCACCCTGGACCATCCAACCTGGGATCCTGAGACCCTGGGTCATATCTCTGGGACCAGAGAATAAGTCAGGACCCTCAGAGTGTCTCCTGTGTGTCTCCGCTGCAGGGAGCTCTGAGTCAGCCTGTAGAAAGGGGTGCAGTGACCAGGGAGGCGTCCCCGGGCTCTGTGCGAGCCCCGCTGCCTCTCACGGTGGACCCGCGAGCCAGGCTGGAGCAGGTGCTCTGGGTGGAGGGAAGTTGCTGGAGTTGCACCTTCTGCGAGCTGCCGGCCCTAGCTCCTGGGGCCCTTTGAGAAATCCCATTATTCCAGTCTAGGGGGCTTCACATCCATAGACCCCTTGTTTGCTGCCTGATGGTTATGCACCTGTTAGAGTCACTGCGTGGACACAGCCTGTGCTGAGAATGTCAGATTAGAGTGAAGTGACCGTGACCTGGTTCAGCTGTGCCAGCCTTCTTGCACGTCAGCATCACTGTTCCTTTCTGATCAGCACAGCCAGTGCCTGTGTCTGTTCCCTGTCAGATGAAAGATGGCAGATATTCCCTCCCCAGACCCCCTCTGCTTCTCTTTCGGGAATCAGGCTTGCTGTGGCCTCTGGGCTTCCAGTCCTGGTGGCCTTGATCCCTCCTCCTAAGGGATCCAAGGGTCAGTCCCCTTGGAGCTCTCGGCAAGGAAGACCTCGCTGGGCCTATGGGTCCTGGCCTGGGGGGGTGGACCTCTCTGCTTCTGGCCACTGAGCCAGGTCTGCTTCTGCCATGCCCCCCGAGTGGCAGCCTGACCACGAGGTTGCACCCCCTACCCTGTCCTCCCACACTCCAAGTCTGCCCCTCCCTCCTCAGCTTGGGGTTCTGTTCTCTTGAGCCCTACAAAAAGTTCATACTCAGCCTGAGGTTCATTCTGCTCTTCGAGCCTGTGACAGAAAGGCTGCGGAGGTTGTGGGAGCCTTGTAATGCTCATTTTACCTAAACTAACCTTTCTTAAATTGAGGGAGCGAGGGAAAGATGAAAGGAGAAAAACACGCACACACACGGCAATGTAAGTTAAAGAAGAAAACATTTACCAAGTCTCTAAATACTGTCTTCACCCCGCGTCCTATTCTGCTGAATAAAAAAAACAGAGGTGCCTTCGGGCTTTTTAAAATCAAGATTTTATTAAAAAGAAACAAGTTTCAATCAAGCAAACAATTCACAAAGACATTTTCTAGAATAATGAGAATAATAAAAACCATCATTTTTGGAAAGGCTGATTCCTTTCCAGGGCCTGGGGTGGTGGGCTTCACACCCATCGTTCTTGCCCACCCCCTGAACTGTCAGAGAGATCTTACCCCTTCCTGGAAATGAGCAAACGGGTTCAGAGAAGTCTAGTGACCTGTCCAAAGACACAGGGCCCCTGAAAGGGAGCTCTGTGGTCCGCACCAAGTCTGGGTGGCTCTGGCACCGTTCCCAGGGTCATTCACAGCAGGGCCCGGCTCAGACCTCAGCGGGCGGCGAGAAGAACACACGGGGTGTCTGACTTCTAGCACGAAGGGGCATCCTGCCTTGCGTTTCTGTTTCCCATTTCTGAGCATTCTCTCTGGATTATAGCCGTGACCGCCGTATCGCAGCGTGTTTGCCCAGCCCGGTTTGAGTTGTAAGCTGGTGAAATAGAAAAATCCTTGTGAAAATATGAACACACTTTTATTTACCAAAGGTAAATGAAACCTTTCACTGTTCTGAAGGGTTTCTATGTTTCTGTCTTTTGTCTCCTCCCTTTGATTACCCATAACATTAACCTTCAAACAACCTGGCAAATTCAAGTCTCTGATTTCCCGGCAGCCTCCTCCTTCAGCCAGTCAGGGCACCTGTTGCCGGTCCTCTTGGGATCACCAGGCAGAGAAGCCTCCCTGTGCCTCACACCCACCCACACCTGTCCCCCCGTCCTGGGGGAAGGCAGTTCCTGGCTGGCCCATGGTCACTGTGAAGCGCTCCTACTTAACAATGCAAGTAGCCATTCCTCTGTCCAGCTGGCTTTGACGAGGCTCTGCTGCCACAGCTTCTTGCCTGTGGCTCTGTGGTGGGGAAAAAAGGAAGGAAAAATGCGCTCCATGCAGGGCCTGTCACTGCTGTAGAAACAGCAGTATTATTTTCAGGGATGTTGCGTTAATAGGGGAAGGCTCTTTCTTGGAAAATACTGCCTTCAAGTACTGTGACTCTTTTCGGGTTATGTAAAAGGGCATTAGGCAAACACTCAGAAATTCAGCAGCTTCCCTGGTTGGGAGTGTGGAGGGTGGGTGGACCAGCTCCTGTGCACCTCCAGCGGCAGCCACGCAGAATACGAATTGGCTGCAGTTACCGTCCTCATCAGCCCGCAGTCTGGATAGTATCAGCAATAGGAAAGGTTACAGCTTTTCCTGTGATGTATTGCTTCTTCAGAGAGTATTAAAGATGTTTTGAATCTATTTTTTTAGGAATCTTGAAACCACCAGTGGAACATTTTTGCTGTTGTGGGTAATGCACAACGTAGCAGCGTAGGAAGGCCGGGCCGCGAGAAGGACCCGAGGGTGTTGGAAGCACCGAAGACAGCGCCCGTTGTCATTTTAACAGTGAGGAAGCAAGCGAGGCAGAGCATATGCTGAGGTGTGGAGCAGCTGCGACTGGGAAGCGTGTTATTTCTTTTATTTGCTGGGGGGCGGACAAGAGGCAGACACCGCATCTCCTGGGAGTGGGCAGGATTTATTTATTGGGAAGGGAGTGCCAGAGGAAAAGTTCCGTCATCATGGAAGGAATTCTCCAGCCCTGCTTAGTATCCTTACTGTTTGGGCTTTTTTTTTTTCCCCCCTGCCTGGACGCTCCCTACCCAAAGGACAGATTCAAAGAAAAATTGTAGCCAGAGCCGATGGCTTTGTAGTAGATGGTGGGACAGTGAATTTTACACGTCAACTTGACCAGTCCACAAGGTGCCCAGATATTTGGGCCAAAGATGATTCTGGGTGTGTCCGTGAGGGGGTTTCTGGATGAGATTAAGATTCGAATCAGTAGACTGAGTAAAGCAGCTCGCCGTCCCCGATGTGGGAGGGCCTCATCCAATCAGTCAGTCGGCCTGAATAGAACAAAAGCTGACCCTGCTGTAAGAAAGAGGGGTTTCTCCCGACCGCCTTTGAGTCGGGCCATGGGTCTTTTGCTGCCTTCGGACTGGAACTGAAACATCCGCCCTTCTTGGGTCTCCAGCCTGCAGGCTTTTGGACTGGAACTATACCAGTTCCCGCTCCTGGGTCTCCAGCTTGCTAACTGCAGATCTCAGGACTTCTCGGCCTCCATGATTACAGGAGCTGATTCCTTATAATAAATCCTACATTATATATATAATTTCTGTCCTATTAGTTCTGTTTCTCTGGAGAACCCTGGCTGATACAGAAGGCATCCATTAAGGCAGGAGTTGAAATCTTAACATCCTTCCTGAACCCATAGCTTGATCAGGCTACCTGTGTCCTCTAGGAGAAGAAAGGGTGACTGAATCCCAAAGTATTTGGAAGGAGGCCAGAGAAAAGCTCTGCAGCCACCACTCCTCTCTGCTGAGAACATCAGAGGCCATGAACTGTATGAATGGAAATGAGGATGCTTTGCCAGACATCCCCCTTTATAGGCAAATGCTGGTCCTTCTCCTCTAGGAGACCAAGGCTTGGAGCACCCTGGTCCCTCCTCCAAGGCAGCCAGATACAAGCCTGGCAGCCACAGGCCCCTCGACCCAGGGAAAGGCAGCCTCTCTGTTGCAGGAGGCTCCAGCTACAGCCTCCAGCCATTGCTCCCTAGACATGGTGTCCACTCCTTGCTCACCCCCTGCTAGAAGGTAAAGGAAAGCATACATGAAATGGTTTTAAGCAGCAGGTTTGTGACTATTCCTGCAGCAGGTGAGGCTCTGAGCTGAATACGTCACACCTGGGGTCTTCTGTGGGCCTGGATCGAGAGCTGGCTTCTCCTGCAGTGTTAAGGGTCTGGTTCCAGCCTGGGCTGTTGGGGAAATCTTGAGGCTGGTGGATGTTCTCAGAGGGGTCTGGTGCCTCACAGTGATTGGCAGTGATAGGAGAGCGGGAAGAAATGGGTGAGGGAAATGGGTCCACTCATGAAGGCCTTAGCTGTGATTCCTCTTGAAATCTGAGCATCCCAGGGATGGAGGCACTGACACTGATGTGAGGAAATTAGGCCCCAGGGCAGCTGAAGCAGGCCGTGCCCATGATAATAGGAGAGACTGCAGCCTAAAAATCTGAATTGACTGCTGGGGTGCAGAACACAGAGGGGAAGCCTCCTCCCCTTTGGCGAAAAATCAATGCCTGGCGTCAGGACTCCCCTATTGACAGCTTGATTAGAAAGGACTCAAAAGTTCCTTTGCCCTGGAATTGCATCAGGAAAAGAGAGATGGAAGCATGTGTGGGGTGCTGGTAAAGCTAACAAGGATGTTGATGGAAGCATGTCTGGGGTGCTGATAAAGCTAGCAAGGGTGTTAAGTCCAGACTGCCTCATCCCAGCCTGTTAGTGCCTAATTCACACTCCCAACTTTTACTGAACACCTACTATGTACCAGGCCTTATCCTGGAAATAAGGCATGGTTTGTCCTTCAGGGAATTCATAGTGTAAAGTATGGGGATAAGCAAATAGGACTTTGAGTCCAGTAGCTCATACAGGCTCCAGGGATCCCCATGGGGTGTGCTGGGGAACCAGGGGAAATGCATCCGACCCAGATAAAGGGAGGCCAGAGAAGGGAGCTGTCGGGGGAGGCTTCTCCGAGGGGAGGCCACTGAGCTGAGTCCCTGAGGATAAGACAGAGCGAGCTTCGGTGAGGGGGCCCAGTGGACACACAGAGGCCAGGCTTAGGCTGATGTGTGGAGACAGGACGCAGCAGACCACATGAGGGTGCTGGCAGAGCATGAAGTGCCAGCCCAGGAGTGGTGAGAGGGGGCACCAGGAGGCCAGTGGGACCCATCAGGGGGTTGGCACTTGATCCCTTTGACTATGGGATTGGAAGCTGTTAGGGAGGAGGGTGACATGGTCATATTTACATTTTAGGAAAAGAACTGCCTTGCCACACCAAGGACAGCTTCCGGTAGACCTCCCAGGTGACACCTCTTGGAGGTCAGGAGAAGGCAGAGGTGAGGGTCAGGGAGGCCAGGGCTGCTAGAGGAAATATTAAGGAGGGCATCAGCAAGGCTGCTGGGGCGAGGGGCGGGGGAGACAGTTAAAGCCAAGTCCTGAATTCCTGCCTTGGGAACAGGGTGGTGAGGCCAGCTCTGGGACAGAGCATACAGTGGAGGGAGCTGACCCAGGGTGGGGAGGGAGAGAGCAGAGGCCAGTCCCAGACGCACAGAGTGTGAGGTGCAGGCACGACGTCCCGGACGCACAGAGTGTGAAGTACAGGCAGGACGTCACAGATACACAGAGTGTGAGGTGCAGGCAGGACGTTCCAGACGCACACAGTGTGCGGTGCAGGCAGGACGTCCCGGACACACAGAGCGTGAGGTGCAGGCAGGATGTCCCAGACGCACAGAGTGTGAGGTGCAGGTGCAGGCAGGACGTCACGGACACACAGAGTGTGAGGTGCAGGTGCAGGCAGGACGTCCCGGACACACAGAGTGTGCGGTGCAGGCAGGACGTCACAGATACACAGAGTGTGAGGTGCAGGCAGGACGTCACGGACACACAGAGTGTGAGGTGCAGGCAGGACGTCCCGGACACACAGAGTGTGCGGTGCAGGCAGGACGTCCCGGACACACAGAGTGTGAGGTGCAGGTAGGACGTCCCGGACACACAGAGTGTGAGGTGCAGGTGCAGGCAGGACGTCCTGGACACACAGAGTGTGAGGTGCAGGTGCAGGTGCAGGCAGGACGTCCCGGACACACAGAGTGTGAGGTGCAGGCAGGACGTCCCAGACACACAGAGTGTAAGGTGCAGGCAGGACGTCCCGGACACACAGAGTTTGAGGTGGAGGTGCAGGCAGGACGTCCCAGATGCACAGAGTGTGAGGTGCAGGCAGGACGTCCCAGACACACAGAGCGTGAGCTGTAGGTGCAGGCAGGACATCCTGAACACACAGAGTGTGAGATGCAGGTGCAGGCAGGACGTCCTGGATGCACAGAGTGTGAGGTGCAGGCAGGATGTCCCGGACACACAGAGTGTGAGGTGCAGGTATAGGCAGGACGTCCCGGACGCACAGAGTGTGAGGCGCAGGCAGGACGTCCCAGACGCACAGAGTGTGAGGTGCAGGCAGGACGTCCCGGACGCACAGAGTGTGAGGTGCAGGCAGGACGTCCCGGTCGCACAGAGTGTGAGGTGCAGGCAGGACGTCCCGGACACACACAGTGTGAGGTGCAGGCAGGACATCCCGGACACACACAGTGTGAGGTGCAGGTGCAAGCAGGACGTCCCGGACACACACAGTGTGAGGTGCAGGCAGGACGTCCTGGACACACAGAGTGTGAGGTGCAGGCAGGACATCCCAGACACACAGAGTGTGAGGTGCAGGTGCAGGCAGGATGTCCTGGGCACACAGAGTGTGAGGTGCAGGTGCAGGTGCAGGCAGGACATCCCGGACGCACAGAGTGTGAGCTACAGGTGCAGGCAGGACGTCCAAGCGGAGGCGTCGAGTGGGCTTGTGAGCATCTGGAAAGATGACAGTGATGTGGCAATTAGGCAACAAGACCAGACACAGGAACAGGGTCCCTGTCCAGAGGTGGGAGAGGGAGGCAGGAGAAGAACGTTACAGAACCCAGATAAACATCATTGAAAGAGAAAAGGCCAAGCCTGCAGAGCCGGGTGTATAAACAGGCCAGCGTGTGCCGCTGTGATGGGAACTCAGCATCCTGCTGGCCGGAGCGCTGCTGCCACTCTGACCAGTGCCTTCTACCCACAGGGATGACCCTGCACGGGAAGCCGGACTCCCATCATGAAACCAGTGTTCAGGGAGCCGGGGGAAGGTCTTTCTCGTTGCTCAGGCTGGCAGCTTGAGGCACACACTTCCACTGCAGAAACACCTTTGGCTGGGGGACTGCAGTGCTCCAAGCCCTGGCCCCCTGGCGGGGAAGCATTTGCCTGTGAGGGGGACTTGTCTTGGAAAGCGTCCAGTCTGTGGGGCCCAGTTCTCACCCAGCAGCAGCAGCAGCAGCAGCAACTGAGGAACTCTACAGCAGAGCCCCGGGTCCCACCTGCAGCCTGCCTGAGCCAGACCTCCCAGGGAAGACTGGGGAAACCCAGCCGGGTTAAGACCTGCTGCCGACTTCCATCTGCTGATTCTCACATGAGACCCAGCAGGGAGAAGCCTCTTGTCCAGGTTAGCTCAGGCCTCCCAAGTCCCTGCCCTCCTGAGCACGTTTGGCAATGGCCTTGGCAGGGGCTGAAGCAGCAGTAGCTGCAGTTAGGAGCACCTAGGGAGAAAAAAGGAAGAGAGGAGGGTGAGGAGAGGTAAGGGAGGAGAAGACACAGAGGAAGAGGAAGAGCTGAGGAGGAGGAAGAGGAGGAGATAAGGAGGAGGGGAGCTGGAGGAGGAGGAGTTGAGGAGGATGGAGAGGAAATGGGGAGATGAGGGGAGATGGGGAGGAGGGGGAAGAGATGAGGAGGAGAGAACGAGGAGGAGGAGGGGAGGTGAGGGAGGAGGAGATGAGTGGGAGGGGAGATCGGGAGGAGATGAGGATGGGAGAAGTGGGGAGGAGGAGGAGAGAAGGAGGAGGAAGAGGAGAGGAGGGGAGGAGCACGCTCACGCCCTGGTGCTAACGGGACAGACCCACCAGACAGGAAATGCAGACTGGAGAGAATGGAGATGCTGAGCCCCCAGGAGAATAAGTGAGGGCATCAGTATATTTCAAGATGAAGAAAAGGCACTGCCAAAATGAAATGCAGCAGAAAGCTGCCCTTCTCCACTTTGGGAGTGCCTAGACAAGCTGCTGTGCACATTGGCATCAAGTAGGCACCAAGGGGGGTCTGGCATACCCTCCTCCCTGTGGTGGTTAAATGCAGCTTGCTGTATCCAGGAGTCCAAATAGGGGCAACTACCGCATATCCCTGGGAGCATAAAGGTGGGGACACTGTGGCCACTGGCACGACAGCTTGTGTGTAAATGTATGTAAGAACAGGACACATGAGAGAGAAAGTCTGGTCCAAAAGGCAGGTGCACAGTGGCCCCTGCATTGATCCCCTTGGGACATGCTGGGAGCCAGCTGGGTACCTGCGATGCACATCCTTCCAACACCCCTTTATCAGGCCTGGGACACAGGGAACTGTGATTCTCATTGTGTGGATGAGGAAACTGAGGCTCAGAGACATTAAATCCTTGCCTGGGGCACTCAAGTAATGAAGGAACATGGACTCAAACCCCTCACTCTTGATGCCCTGTTGTTCTGGCCCCCAAAGGCATCACACTCCCTGTGCCCAGCACAACGCATCATGCTCTCTGTTCATGCCCACACCCCTTGTCCTGAAGTCAGGACTCAGCCCCCTCCTCCAGGCAGCTTTCCTGGACTCACAAGGCCAGGATAGGCCACCACCACCCCACTCACATCACAGCATGTGATTTCTCTGGGTTGCACCTGTTTTCTTACCTGACTCCACCCATCTGATCTGCTGGAGAGCAGAGCCTTTGTCCTACCTAATCACAAAGGATGGACAAATGCAAACGGTGGTTCCCAAGAGGGAAGGAGCATGGAAAACTCCCACTCAGGACCCCGGACCCTGGCCATCTCTCCTGGACTCTCCCAACAACAGGGGTGACTCCTCCCAGCCCTGAAGTCAGTGCAGGGCTTCCTCTGCCTGGAATGCTCAGTCTTTCCTTCATGGCCCAGCCTAAGGCCTGCCCCTCATCCTTGCACTCGGGGGCCTTTAGGACGCCTGCTGAGCATTCAACCAGACGCCGGACATCTGCATGGGTAATAACACTGGGAGCTTCCACATATAGCACCTGCGTGTTCTGGGCATGGTTCTAAGTCCTTTGCGCATATTAATTCATAATTCTATGGTGTAGATACTTGAATTATCTCTGTTTTAGAGGTGAGAAAAGGAGGGCATGGAGTGGTCTGTGAGCTTGCTTGGCTTTCCTTACTTGAAAGTAGCAGAGGCCGGGCACGGTGGCTCACGCCTGTAATCTCAACACTTTGGGAAGCCGAGGAGGGCAGATCACGAGGTCAGGAGATCGAGACCATCCTGGCTAGCATGGTGAAACCCCATCTCTACTAAAAAATACAAAAAAATTAGCCAGGCGTGGTGGCGGGCGCCTGTAGTCCTAGCTGCTGGGGAGACTGAGGCAGGAGAATGATGTGAACCCAGGAGGCGGAGCTTGCAGTGAGCCGAGATCGCGCCACTGCACTCCAGCCTGGGTGATAGAGCGAGACTCCGTCTCAAAAAAAAAGAAAGTGGTAGAACTTGGATTTGAACCAGGCAGCCAGGCTCCAGAGTCCTACTCCTACCCACCACCCTGAGTGAGAAACCTCGTCCTGCCCTCAGGAGCTCACAGTCCTGGGTGAGACAGGCTTCTGCACAGTGACATGAGGAGGTGACAAGAGCTGGTTACAGGTGGACCCAGCGTGCAGGGGAAGAAGCTGTCCCACCCTGATCTCGGGTCTTGGATGTGGCATGTCTCATGTGAGGTGGCCTGGGATGTGCTGGAATGTCTTTCCTTCCCCACCCTGGGGACCTGGCAGGTCCCAGGTTCCAGTGGACCCGCCTGGTGGTGCCCAGCATCGCTCATGGACCCTACAGTGCTGGCCTATCCCCTGCAGTGGCGATGAGCCCTGGGAGCCTTGCACCCAGGTTTACACATTAGTGGCAGGAGGACAGTCCGCTGTCTGGGGAACAATATGTTTGCCTGCCCCTTGTAGAGGGAGCGAGCTCTGTTTTCTCCCTCCTGTAATTGTTACCATCTGTTTCCCTCCATCATGTTTGTTGATGTTTTCTTGTTTTAAAACTGAAATGAGTCAGATTGGAAGCTGATTTAGGAAAAAGTATCTGGGAGGAAAGCTCAAAGTGGCCATGGGGGACTCTGTGTTCTGGAGCCATTGGAAAAGAAAAGATTCTGTGGGGCCAGCAGCTAGGGTGTCTGCCAGCTACTCCTGCCCTGTGGGGGCCAGAGTCCCCCGCAGCCTAAGAAGGCTGGGGCTGTGTGGGTTTGTGTGGAATGCATGTGTGTGGGCTCAGTTATGTAAGTAGGTGAGTGGACGTGTGCACACTTGTGCACCTGTGTGATAGTGTGTGCACATGTGAATGTGAATATCATCCCGGGAGTGGGGTTGTACAGCATGGACTGTGTGAGAGGTTGGAGTCTTGTATTCAGAAGGCGGCAGACGCAGAAGGAGAGAGCTGCCAGCTAGCTGTGACCAAGGTCTGGGTTTGGAGGGTCCCCCATTTCTGCAGCTGACTTAAATGTGACCTCAAGTGAATCCATGAACTAACTCCCCATGAATAACCAATAGAAGAGAATTTTGATGCCAGTGCTAACTCCAGATAAAGATGAGTGGGTTGGCTGGGCTTACTTGGAGGTATTTATAGATGTGTCTCCAGGGAGAATGGCCCCTGGAGGTGATCCCCAGGCGTCTCACAAGGGGCCATTGGTATTCCACATGAGCTGCGCATGGCTGGAAGTCTAGCAATTACTACCTGGACTGTTGATCTCTGGGGCAGTTATGACCCAAAATATTTGACCTGCACTCCCCTGCCTGCCCCACCCAGCCCCAGATGTACGCTTAGGGTTCCTCTGTGGTACAGGAGGTTTCAGGGTCCTAGAAGGACCAGGTACCAGATAGGAACTGGCTTCCTGAGCCATTAAAACAGGGTTTCAACTGCCTTCTTCTCAGGGATTTTACATCTCTGCCACACCCCTTCCCAATCCCATGCTGGTATCCACCAATTACCTGGACTCTTGCTTCTTCATTGTCATTATTTAGCCAAAGAAAGATGCCCTGAGGCATTGCCCCTCACTGTCTGTATCTATGAGCCTGGCTCAGCTGTTTCTTGACCTGCAATTCAGACCACCCGCCACCAGAGGTCGTGATGCTTTGGTCTCACAGCCAACTGCTACATTTCCCATAGATATGGTTTTGAATCAGCATCCAGCCTGCTTTCCAGTCCTTTGCTTTTGTTTCTTGATAATCCACAGACTGTGGAGGAGTCTCTGGCTGCAGCGACCCAGAGAAAACTGATGGAGAAAGACTGTGCCTCTGGCACAGCATCCTTCTTATAAAAGGCTACTTAATATTCCTGCATTCTCGGGTCCCCTAAAAGTAATAATAGCTGCCATTTGCTGAGCCCCTGCCTTGTCCCAGGTACTTCGCCAGGTCCTGGAAGTAGAAGATTCCCACTGCTTGTTGAAATCAGCCTTTCAAAGGAGGGATTGTCCTGCCTACTTTATAGATGAAGGAGAGAAGCAGGGGCTCAGAGAGGTGGAGTGACTTGTGCAAGGCCAGTTAGGAGTGGGCCAGGTCTCAAATCCAGACCTGCTGAATGCTGGCCACAGCTCTGATCATTATGAAGAAGGGAGGCAAGTCCAGGAGAGCCAGGGTGCTGTCAATTGAGAAATATGAGCTATGGTCATCCAGGCTGGTTGGGTTTTCACCAGAAGTTCTCAGATCCTGCTCCTGCCCTTGAGCCTTTGATCCAGAGTTTCTCCTTCCTGGGAAGCCACATGGTCTGCACTCAGCCTTATAGCAGGACATGGGGTATAACTCACTCCACTTACTGTGATGTTTAGGAGCAAGCTAAGGAAACTTCTCGTGTCTGCATATTTAAATGCTTTTATTAAGTGGAACAAGCTATTTCTGAACACGAGAGTGGCCAACAGCCTTAGAGGAAATTAAAATGAACCATGACAATGGAAAATTGCACAGGGGCACGGTGGATTCTCCGGAGATAAATACAACAAGCCTTTCAACAGCATTCGGGAAAGACTAGAGATCATGGAGATTATGTCGTGAGAGGAAAAAAGCAAACCATCAGAAAATTAGAGCTCAGGCTGGTAGGAGGACCAACTGGCATGCTAGTCAGGTCTGTGGGTGTCTGTCTCCATTCAACACTCCCTGGGGTCTAGTGGGCAAGGTGGAGCCAGAGAAACAACAGGCGGATTGATCTCCACTCGATTTGGCCAGCGTTTCTGAACACCTACTTTGTGCAGGCTGCGTGGATCTTATGGACTGAATTGTGCCCCCAGCAAAATTCACAGGTTGAAGCCCTAATTACCGTTGTGATGGCATTTGGAGATGGGGCCTTTGGGAGATAATTAGGTTTTGGTGAGATTGTGAGGGTGGGGCCCTCCTGATGGGATTAGTACTCTTGTAAGATGAACAAGAGACACCAGAGCTCACTGCCCAGTGAGGACACGGCAAGAAGGCAGCAGTCTGCAAGCCAGGAAGAGAGCCCTCCCCAGAACCTGCCCGTGCTAGCACCCTGATCTCAGAGGTCCCAGCCTCCTTGACTGTGAGGAATGCATTTCTGTTGTTTAAGCCAGTGGTCCCCAACCTTTATGGCACCAGGGACCGGTTTCGTGGAAGACAATATTTCCATGCACAGGGGTAGGAGGGCGGGGGGCAGTTTCTGGATGAAACTGTTCCACCTCCGATCATCAGGCATTAGATTCTCATAAGGAGTACACAACCTGGATCCCTCGCATGCACAGTTCACAACAGGATTCGTGCTCCTATGGGAATCTAATGCTGCAACTGATCTGACAGGAGGCACAGCTCAGGCAGTAATGCCAGCAATAGGGAGCAGTTGCAAATACAGATGAAGCTTCACTCACTTGCCCATCACTCGCCTCCTGCTGTGTGGCCTAGTTCCTAAGAGGCCACAGGGTGGTACTGGTCTGTGGCCCAGAGGTTGGGGACCCCTGCTTTAAGCCATCCAGTGATATTTTGTTTTGGCAGCCTGAGCTGACTAATGTAGTGAGGAGCAGAGCTGGGCCCTTAGATCTTGGCCTCAGAGAACTGCCAGGCCTCGAGGGGCTGTCAACTGGACCATCTAAAGTTTCCATAGATATCAGCTGTTGTAATTATGATCCTGACTCTCCTACTAGCCTGTGCACTCCCCTAGGCCAGAGACTATTGATAGCTGTGTCTGCAGAACAGGATTGCCTCTCAGTAAGTGTGGGTGGGAGGGGGACTGGATGGATGGATGACGCCCCTGCAGGCGATGGGCCCCAGCACTGAGGGAGTGGAGCTGTGGTAGCCGGACCACAGTGCACATGCAGACAGAAGCCCTCCTTTGGACATGAAGGGAGGAAACCTTGGCCTAGGCAGTCCGGGTTCCTGCTGAGGAGGGGACATCAGTGGAGGGCATTTGTCTGGGATCCCATCTCCAAGGGTGGGCCAGGCCCAGCCTCTTGAGGAGTTGGCACCGTGGCTACCCAGCCTCTTGCAGAGAAGACCAGAGCCTCATGCTGCCCTGGTTACCCACAGCCCCTGTGTGCAATGCCCATCCCCGCCCTGCTACTCCCCAGCACTGCTCCCGGGGAAGGGAAGTATCTGTCTGTCTGCCCCAAGAGGGCTGTTTCTATGTCCCCTGCCTCTTCCACCGCTGCTTAAGATCTCTCCGCCGTGCCTCTTGCTGTGGGCCTCCAGTGAATGTAGATGGCATCTGGCTGCCCCCGTGTTTCCTGAAGGCTGAAGAGCTGGGCTGTTGCTAAATACCAGTTCTTTTTAAACATCACTTTAACCACCTCAATTCTGAACCAAGATGGGGCCAAAGAGAATGCCTCTGCCTCAAGACCCTGCCTGGCCACACGTGGCTCTCATTACAGACAGCCTAAGCAGGCACAAAGCAGCCAGCACCCAGGAGCTGGAGGAAGGCACACCGAGGCCCTCGCTGCGTCTTCTGGAACATTCCCACTGCAGAGTGGTCATTTCTGCCCAGCTCCGACCCCTATACCATGTCAGAATCTAGGCTTCCGTCCTGAGACCCGCACTCAGGTGCTGACTTGCTTGGGTGAGTCTTGAAGTCCCCACAATAAAACTGCTGTATCTCCTTCGGCGCACCTTGCGTCTGAGGAGCCGCCTCCGAGGCCGTGTGTGCTGCCCTGTTTGTCTCTTTGTCTCGCTGCCCCTCGGTGTGACTCTGCCATGTTCCCTCTCTTGTTAGGCCTCTAATGAGGTCGCTGAGGATGTCGTGTCAGGACTGTTGTTTGGCGTCAAGAGTCGAGCTCTCCGTCGACTCCGTGCTCTGGGAGTCAGTGCCGCGAGTCACACAGCAGAGGTTTTAGAACGTGGAGCTGTTCCCTTTTCCCAGTGAGTCTTTGTTTGCAATTAAAAAAAAAAAAAAAAAAA